>NC_142809.1:33416125-33716125 GCF_049724085.1 Artemia sp. Qi Xiang Cuo
AGGAAATTCAAAATGAACTTTGAAAAATCAAGAAAATGTAACTTTGATAAGGTAAACCACAATCAAACACTACTGAAATATTCCAACTCTTGCATTTCAACGAAAGAAATTCAAAATGAACTCTGAAAAATCAAGAAAATGTAACTATGACAAGGTAAACCACAAACAAAAACTACTTAAATATTACATCTATAGAAATACTACGTTAGAAACTACATCTGTACTTGTAAAAATCAAGAAAATGTAACTGTGACAAGGTAAAACACGAACATACACTACTGAAATATTCTAACTCTTGCATTTCAACGAAAGAAATTCAAAATGAACTTTTAAAAATCAAGAGAATGTAACTGTGACATGTTAAACCACAACACAACACTACTGAAATGTTGCAACTCTGGCATTTCAATGAAAGAAATTCAAAATGAACTTTGAAAAATCAAGAAAATATAACTGTGACAAGGTAAACCACAACCAAACACTACTGAAATATTGCAACTCTTGCATTTGAAAGAAAGAAATTCAAAATGAACTTTGAAAAATCAAGAGAATGTAACTGTGACATGGTAAACCACAACAAAACACTACTGAAATATTCCAACTCTTGCATTTCAATGAAAGAAATTCAAAATGAACTTTGAAAAATCAAGAAAATTTAACTGTGACAAGGTAAACCGCAATCAAACACTAATTAAATATTTCAACTCTTTCATTAAATAGATAGAAATTCAAAATGTAAAATTAAAAATAAAGACAATGAAAATGAGGAAACTTAAACCACAATCAAACGAAACTTAAATACACAAAATCTAGATTTAAATCTTAAGAAATACAAAAGTACATTTTAAAAATAAACAAGATGTAACTTTTACATGGTAAACCACAACCAAACGATACTGAAATATTCCAACTCTTGAATTTCATTGAAGGAAATTCAAAATGAAATTTGAAAAATCAAGAAAATGTAACTGTGACAAGGTAAATCATAACCAAACACTATTGAAATTTTCCAAATCTTACATTTCAACTAAATAATTACATATGAACTTTGAAAGATCAAGAAAATGTAACTGGGACAAGGTAAACCACAACCAAACACTACTGAAATATTCCAACTCTTGCATTTCAACGAAAGAAATTCAAAATGAAACTTGAAAAATCAAGAAAATGTAACTGTGACAAGGTAAACCACAACCAAACACTACTGAAATATTCCAACTCTTGCATTTCAACGAAAGAAATTCAAAATGAACTTTGAAAAATCAGGAAAATGTAACTGTGACATGGTAAACCACGACCATACACTACTGAAATATTCCAACTCTTGCATTTCAATGAAAGAAATCCAAAATGAACTTTGAAAAATCAAGAAGATGTAACTCTGACAAGGTAAAGCACGTCAAAACACTACTGAAATATTCCAACTCTTGCATGTCAACGAAACAAATTCAAAATGAAATTTGAAAAATCAAGAGAATTTAACTGTGATATGGTAAACCACCACACAATACTACTGAAATATTCCAACTCTTGCATTTCAAAGAAAGAAATTCAAAATGAACTTTGAAAAATCAAGAAAATATAACTGTAACAAGGTAAACCACAACCAAACACTACTGAAATATTGCAACTCTTGCATTTGAACGAAAGAAATTCAAAATGAACTTTGAAAAATCAAGAGAATGTAACTGTGACGTGGTAAACCACAACAAAACACTACTGAAATATTCCAACTCTTGAATTTCAATAAAAGAAATTCAAAATGAACTTTGAAAAATCAAGAAAATGTAGCTGTGACAAGGTAAACCACAACCAAACACTACTGAAATATTCCAACTCTTGCATTTCAACGAAAGAAATTCAAAATGAACTTTGAAAAATCAAGAAAATGTAACTGTTAAAAGGTAAAACAATAAAAAACAATTCTTAAAGAGTAAAAATATATATTGAATTATAAATAAATTAAAAATTACAAAATAAAAATCAATAAAATGAAACTTTGACAATATAAACCACAACCAAACACTGCTGAAATATTATAAATCTTGCATTTCAACGAAATAAATTCAAAATTAACATTTAAAAATCAAGAAAATATAACTGTGACAAGTTAAACCACAACCAAACACTACTGAAATATTCCAACTCTTGCATTTCAACGAAAGAAATTCAAAATGAACTTTGAAAAATCAAGAAAATGTAACTGTGACAAGGTAAACCACAACCAAACACTACTGAAATATTCCAACTCTTGCATTTAAACGAAAGAAATTCAAAATGAACTTTGAAAAATCAAGAAAATGTAACTGTGACAAGGTAAACCACAACCAATAAACTAATGAAATATACCAACTCTTGAATTTCAACGAAGGAAATTCAAAATGAACTTTGAAAAATCAAGAAAATGTAACTGTGACAAGGTAAACCACCATCAAACACTACTGAAATATTCCAACTCTTGCATTTCAACGAAAGAAATTCAAAATGAACTTTGAAAAATCAAGAAAATGTAACTGTGACAAGGTAAACCACAATCAAACACTACTGAAATACTCCAACACTTGAATTTCAACGAAAGAAATTCAAAATGAACTTTGAAAAATCAAGAAAATGTAACTGTGACACTGTAAACCACGTCAAAGCAATAATGAAAAAGGACCACTCTTGCATTTCAAAGAAAGAAATTAAAAATTAACTTTTAAAAATCATGATTATGTATCTTTGACATATTAAACCACGACAAAACACTACTGAAATATTCCAAATCTTGTTTTTCAGCGAGCGAAATTCGAAAAGAAGTATGAAAAATCAAGAAAATATAACTGTGAAAAGGTAAACAACAAACAAAAACAAAAGAAAAATTCCAACTCTTGAATTTCAACGAAAGAAATTCTAATTCATCTTATAAAAATATTGAAACTTTAACTGTGACATTGTAAACAAAAACCAAACAACACATAAAAAATAAAAAAAAATAATAGAAAAGAAACAAATAAACTAGGAACATATAAGAATAATGAAAATCTAACTGTGACAAGGTAAACCATAACCAAACACTCCTGAAATAGTCCAACTCTTTCATTTCACCTAAATAAACAAAAAAATATATAATAAATATCTTTAATAATTATGTTTTAAACTTATAAAAACAAAAAACAAATTATTAAATTGTAATTAAATTTAATTTAAACGAAAGAAATTAAAAATGGTAATTGAAAAATAAATAAAATGCAACTTTGACAAGGTAAACCATAACCAAACACTACTGAAATATTCCAACTCTTGAATTTCAACGAAAGAAATTCAAAATGAACTTTGAAAAATCAAGAAAATGTAAATGTGACAAGGTAAACCATAACAAAAAACTACTGAAATATTCCAACTATTCCATTTCAAATAAAGAAATTCAAAATTAACTTTTAAAAATAAAGAAAATGTAACTGTGACAATTTAAACCACAACCAAACACGACTGAAATATTACAACTCTTGCATTTAAAACAAAGAAAATCAAAAAGAACATACAAAAATCAAGAAAATGTAACAGTAACAAGGTAAACCACAACCAAACACTACTGAAATATTCCAACTCTTGCATTTCAACGAAAGAAATTCAAAATGAACTTTGAAAAATCAATAAAATGTAACTGTGACAAGGTAAACCACAACCAATACACTACTGAAATATTCCAACTCTTGCATTTCAACGAAGGAAATTCAAAATGAACTTTGAAAAATCAAGAAAATGTAACTGTGACAAGGTAAACCACCATCAAACACTACTGAAATATTCCAACTCTTGCATTTCAACGAAAGAAATTCAAAATTAACTTTGAAAAATTAAAAAAATGTAACTGTGACAAGGTAAACCACAACCAAACACTACTGAAATATTCCAACAGTTACATTTCAACGAAAGAAATTCAAAATGAACTTTGAAAAATCAAGAAAATGTAACTGTGACACTGTAAACCACGTCAAAACACTACTGAAATATTCCAACTCTTGCATTTCAACGAAAGAAATTCAAAATGAACTTTGAAAAATCAAGAAAATGTAACTTTGACAAGGTAAACCACAAACAAACACTACTGAAATATTCCAACTCTTGCATTTCAACGAAAGAAATTCAAATGAACTTTGAAAAATCAAGAAAATGTAACTGTGACAATTTAAACCATAACAATATACAACTGAAATATAACTACTAGAGCTTAACAGGGAAAGAAATTCGAAGACAAATAACAACAAAACAGACACATTCCATTTTAGAAGGAATAACACCCTAAAACACTAAAGAACTAAGAAAACTCTTTCATCTCAACGAAAGAAATACAAAATGAACTTTGAAAAATCAGGAAAATGTAACTGTGACAAGGTAAACCACGACCATACACTACTGAAATATTCCAACTCTTGCATTTCAATGAAAGAAATCCAAAATGAACTTTGAAAAATCAAGAAAATGTAACTGTGACAAGGTAAAGCACGTCAAAACACTACTGAAATATTCCAACTCTTGCATTTCAACGAAAGAAATTCAAAATGAACTTTGAAAAATCAAGAGAATTTAACTGTGATAAGGTAAACCACAACATAACACTACTGAAATATTCCAACTCTTGCATTTCAAAGAAAGAAATTCAAAATGAACTTTGAAAAATCAAGAAAATATAACTGTAACAAGGTAAACCACAACCAAACACTACTGAAATATTCCAACTATTTAATTTAAACGAAATAAAATATAAATTATATATTAAATAACAATAATATTTATAATATAATCTTAAATAATCGCAATATCAATTCTTTTATTGTAATTCTATGTATTTTAAACTTAGTAAATTAAAAATTAACTTTGAAAAATCAAGAAAATGCAACTGTTACAAGGTAAAACATGACCAAACACTACTGAAATATTCCAATTCTTGAATTTCAACGAAAGAAATTCAAAATGAACTTTGAAAAATCAAGAAAATGTAACTGTGACAAGGTAAACCACAACCAAATACTACTGAAATATTCCAACTCTTGCATTTCAACGAAAGAAATTCAAAATGAACTTTCAATAATAAATAAAATGTAACTGTTACAATTTAAACCACAACCAAACGCTACTGAAATATTCAAACTCTTGAATTTAAACTAAACAAATTCAAAATAAAATTTTTAAAATCAAGAAAATGTTACTGTTAAAGTGAAAACCATAACAAACAAAACAATAAAATTTAAATAACTAGATAAAAAACGAAAGAACTTCAAAATTAACTTTGACATATCAAGACAATGAAACTGTGACAAGGTAAACAACAACCAAACACTACTGAAATATTCCAACTCTTGCATTTCAACGAAATAAATTCAAAATGAACATTGAAAAATCAAGAAAATTTAACTGTGACAAGGTAAACCACAACCAATACACTACTGAAACATTCCAACTCTTGCATTTCAACGAAAGAAATTCAAAATGAAATTTGAAAAATCAAGAAAATGTAACTGTTAAAGTTTACACCAAAATCAAAAACTACTTATATATTAAATATAGTTCTTTAAATCTAAATTTTTTAAATTTTAACTTTTAAAAATCTAGTAACTGTATCTTTGAAGATGTAAAAAACAACCAAACACTACTTAAATATTACAACTCTTTCATTTCAATGAAATAAATTAAAAATGAACTTTTAAAAATCAAGAATATGTAACTTTAACACTGTAAACCACGTCAAAACACTACTGAAATATTCCAACTCTTGCATTTCAACGAAAGAAATTCAAAATTAACTATGAAAAATCAAGAGAATGTAACTGTTACATGGTAAATCATAACAAAACACTATTGAAATATTCCAACTCTTGCATTTCAACTAAAGAAATACAAATGAACTTTGAAAGATCAAGAAAATGTAACTGTGACAAGTTAAAACACAACCAAAAACTACTGAAATTTTACAATTCTTGCATTTCAACGAAAGAAATTCAAAATGAACTTTGAAAAATCAAGAAAATTTAACTGTGACAAGGTAAACCACAACCAAACACTACTGAAATATTCCAACTCTTACATTTCAAAGAAAGAAATTCAAAATGAACTTTGAAAAATCAGGAAAATGTAACTGTGACAAGGTAAACCACGACCATACACTACTGAAATATTCCAACTCTTGCATTTCAATGAAAGAAATCCAAAATGAACTTTGAAAAATCAAGAAAATGTAACTGTGACAAGGTAAAGCACGTCAAAACACTACTGAAATATTCCAACTCTTGCATTTCAATGAAAGAAATACAAAATGAACTTAGAAAAATCAAGAAAATGTAACTGTTACAAGGTAAAACATATACACACACTACTTAAATAGACTATCTCTTGCTTGTCAAATAAAGAAAACCGAACTTATAAGTGAAATATTCATAAATTGTATCTTTGACAATGTAAAGTAAGCCACAATAATCCTTAACCATTAAGAATCTTTAATCTCAACGAAGTAAATTTAATATGAAAAAGGAAAAATCAAGAAATTTAAAATTCGACAAGATACTCAACAAGCAAACACTACTTAAATATTCCAACTCTTGCATCTCAACGAAAGAAATTCAAAATGAACTTTGAAAAATCAATATAATGTAACTGTGACAATGTAAACAACAAACAAACGCTACTGAAATATACAAAATATATAATCAAAACTTTATAAAGAATAACTGAAAAAATAAAAATCAAGAAAAATGAACTGTTAAAATTTAAACCAAAAACAAACATTACTTAAATATTCCAACTCTTTCATTTCAACAAAATAAATTCAAAATGAACATTTAAAAATCAAGAAAATGCAACTGTGACAAGGTAAACCACAACCAAACACTACTGAAATATTCCAACTCTTGCATTTCAACGAAGGAAATTCAAATTGAACGTTGAAAAATCAATAAAATATAACTGTGACAATGTAAACCATAACCAAACACTATTGAAATATTCCAATTCTTGCATTTCAACGAAAGAAAATCAAAATGAACTTTGAAAAATCAAGAAAATGTAACTTTTACATCCACCAAAAAAACCAATACACTAATGAAATATTCCAACTCTTGCATTTCAACGAATGAAATTCAAAATGAACTTTGAAAAATCAAGAAAATATATCTGTTACAAGGTAAACCACCACCAAACACTACTGAAATATTCCAACTCTTGCATTTCAACGAAAGAAATTCAAAATGAACTTTGAAAAATCAAGAAAATGTAACTTTGACAAGGTAAACCACAACCAAACACTACTGAAATATTCCAACACTTGCATTTCAATGAAAGAAATTCAAAATGAACTTTGAAAAATCAAGAAAATGTAACTGTGACTCTGTAAACCACTTCAAAACACTACTGAAATATTCCAACTCTTTCTTTTCAGCGAAGGAAATTCAAAATGATTTTTGAAAAATCAAGAAAATGTAACTGTGACAAGGTAAACCACAACCAAACACTACTGAAATATTCCAACTCTTGCATTTCAACGAAAGAAATTCAAAATGAACTTTGAAAAATCAAGCAAATATAACTGTGACAAGGTAAACCACAAACAAACACAACTGAAATATTCAAAATCTTGAATATCAGCGAAAGATATTCAAAATTAACATTGAAAAATAAAGAAAATGTAACTGTGACAAGGTAAACCAAAACCAAACACTACTGAAATATTCCAACTCTTGCATTTCAACGAAAGAAAATCAAAATGAACTTTGAAAAATCAAGAAAAAGTAACTGTGACAAGGTAAACCACAACCAAACACTACTGAAATATTCCAACTCTTGCATTTCAACGAAAGAAATTCAAAATGAACTTTGAAAAATCAAGAAAATGTAACTGTGACAATGTAAACCATAACAAAACACTACTTAAATATTCAAAATATTTAATTTAAAATAAATAAATTCAAAATTAAATTTTAAAAATCTATATAATTTAAATTTTAAAATTAAAACCATCAACAACCACTAATTAATAATTCAAAATATTGAATATCAAAGAAATAAAATCAAACTGAACATTCAAAAATCAAGAAAATGTAAATTCTAAAATGAAAACAACAAAAACAAAATACTTATATATTCCATCTAATGAATTTAAGCTAAATTAATTCATAATTAACTTTTAAAAATCATGAAAATGTAACTTTGACAAGGTAAACCATGAACATACGCTACTGAAATTTTCCGACTCCTGCATTTCAAGGAAGTAAATTCAAAATGAAATTTGAAAAATCAAGAAAATTTAACTGTGACAAGGTAAACCACAACCAATACACTACTGAAACATTCCAACTCTTGCATTTCAACGAAGGAAATTCAAAATGAACTTTGAAAAATCAAGAAAATGTAACTGTGACAAGGTAAACCACAATCAAACACTACTGAAATATTCCAACTCTTGCATTTCAAATATAAAATTTCAATATTAACTCTGAAAAATCAAGAAAATTTAACTGTGACAAGGTTAACCACAACCAAACACTACTGAAATATTCCAACTCTTGCATTTCAATAAAAGAAATTCAAAATGAACTTTGAAAAATCAAGAAAATGTAACTGTGACACTGTAAACCACGTCAAAACACTACTGAAATATTCCAACTCTTGCATTTCAACGAAAGAAATTCAAAATGAACTTTGAAAAATCAAGAAAATGTAACTGTGACAAGGTAAACCACAACCATACACTACTGAAATATTCCAACTCTTGCATTTCAATGAAAAAAATTCAAAGTGAACTTTAAAAAATCAAGAAAATGTAACTGTGACAAGGTAAACCACAACCAAGCACTACTTAAATATTCCAACTCTTGAATTTCAACGAATGAAATTCAAAACGAACTTTGAAAAATCAAGAAAAAGTAACTGTGAAAAGGTATACAAAAAACAAACACTAATGAAATATTCCATATCTTGCATATCAATTAATGTTATTCAAAATGAACTTTGAAAAATCAAGAAAATGTAACTGTGACAAGGTAAACCACAACCAAACACTACTGAAATATTCCAACTCTTGCATTTCAATGAAAGAAATTCAAAATGAACTTTGAAAAATCAAGAAAATGTAACTGTGACAAGGTAAACCACAATCAAACACTACTTAAATATTACATCTATTGATTTTCATCTATATAAATAATAAAATAAAAATTATAAAACATTAATATTTAAAATATAAAAGTAAAAAAACAACATCAATCTTATTTCATATTAAATATATTTAATATAAACTAATTTTAATATTTATTAAATTTGAATAAAATATAATTTTTATATTTTAAATTTTAAAACACAAAAATTACATTAATATAAATTAAATCAAAAGAATAAAATCTATTGATAATAAACTTGTAAATATAAATAAATAGATAAAGGAAGAGTTAAAAGGTAAACCACAACAAACCACTACTGATATATTACAAATATTGCATTTCATCTAAATAAATTCAAAATCAACTTTTAAAAATCAAGAAAATGTAACTGTGACAAGGTAAACCACAACCAAACACTACTGAAATATTCCAACTCTTGCATTTCAACGAAGGAAATTCAAAATGAACCTTAAAAAATCAAGAAAATATATCTGTTAGAATGTAAACCACAATCAAACACTATTGATATATTCCAACTCTTGCATTTTATTAAACGAAATTCAAATTGAACTTTGAAAAATTAAGAAAATGTAAGTGTGACAAGCTAAAACATAACCAAACACTACTGATATATTCCAACACTTACATTTCAATGAAAGACATTAAAAATGAACTTTGAAAAATCAAGAAAATTTAGCTGTGACACTGTAAACCACGTCAAAACACTACTGAAATATTCCAACTCTTGCATTTCAACGACAGAAATTCAAAATGAACTTTGAAAAATCAAGAAAATGTAACTGTGACAAGGTAAACCACAACCAAACACTACTGAAATATTCCCACTCTTGCATTTTAACGAAAGAAATTCAAAATGAACTTTGAAAAATCAAGAAAATGTAACTGTGACAAGGTAAACCACAACCAAACACTACTGAAATATTCCAACTCTTGCATTTCAACGAAAGGAATTCATAATGAACTTTGAAAAATCAACAAAATGTAACTGTGACAATTTAAACCACAACCAAACACTACTGAAATATTCCAACTCTTGAATTTCAAATAAATAAATTCAAAATTATCATTTAAAAATAAAGAAAATGTAACTGTGACAAGGTAAACCACAACCAAACACTACTTAAATATTCCAACTCTTGCATTTCAACGAAAGAAATTCAAAATGAACATTGAAAAATCAAGAAAATGTAACTGTGACAAGGTAAACCACAACCAAACACTACTGAAATATTCCAACTCTTGCATTTCAACGAAAGAAATTCAAAATGAACTTTGAAAAATCAAGAAAATGTCACTGTGACAATGTAAACCAAAACCAAACACTACTGAAATATTCAAACTCTTTCATTTCAACCAAAGAAATTCAAAATGAACTTTGAAAAATCAAGAGAATGTAACTGTGACACTTTAAACCAAGTTAAATCGCTACTGAAATATTCCAACTCTTGCATTTCAACGACAGAAATTAAAATTGAACTTTGAACAATCAAGAAAATTTAGCTGTGACAATTTAAACCACAACAAAACACTACTGAAATATTCCAACTATTGCATTTCAACTAAAGAAATTCAAAATAAACTTTGAAAAATCAGGAGAATGTAACTGTGACATGGTAAACCACAACCAAACACTACTGAAATATTCCAACTCTTGCATTTCAACGAAAGAAATTCAAAATGAACTTTGAAAAATCAAGAAAATGTAACTGTGACAAGGTAAACCACAACCAAACACTACTGAAATATTCCAACTCTTGCATTTCAACGAAAGAAAATCAAAATGAACTTCGAAAAATCAAGAAAATGTAACTGTGACAAGGTAAACCACAACCAAACACTACTGAAATATTCCAACTCGTGCATTTCAACGAAAGAAATTCAAAATAAACTTTGAAAAATCAGGAAAATGTAACCGTGACAAGGTAAACCACGACCATACACTACTGAAATATTCCAACTCTTGCATTTCAATGAAAGAAATCCAAAATGAACTGAAAAATCAAGAAAATGTAACTGTGACACGGTAAACCATTACAAAACACTATTAAAATAATCAAACTCTTGCATTTCAATGAAAGAAATTCAAAATGAACTTTGAAAAATCTAGATAATGTAACTGTGACATAGTAAACCACAACAAAACATTACTGAAACATTCCAACTCTTGCATTTCAATGAAAGAAATTCAAAATGAACTTTGAAAAATCAAGAAAATGTAACTGTGACAAGGTAAACCACAACCAAACACTACTGAAATATTCCAACTCTTGCATTTCAACGAAAGAAATTCAAAATGAACTTTGAAAAATCAAAAGAATGTAACTGTAACATGGTAAACCACAACAAAACACTACTGAAATATTCCAACTCTTGCATTTCAATAAAAGAAATTCAAAATGAACTTTGAAAAATCAAGAAAATGTAACTGTGACAAGGTAAACCACCACAAAACACTACTGAAATATTCCAACTCTTGCATTTCAACGAAAGAAATTCAAAATGAACTTTGAAAAATCAGGCCTTTGGGGTGCCGGGGGCCCTTTGGGGGGGGGGAGGGGGTCGTTCTGTGTTTCAATGCACAAAAAATATTAAAAAATAGGGGGAGGGAAGGGGAGGGGAGGGGGAGGGGAGGAGGGGAGGGGGAGGAGGGGAGGGGAGGAGGGGAGGAGGAGGAGTGGAGGGGGAGGAGATGGAGGGGGAGGGGGAGATGGGGGGAGGAGATGGAGGTAGAGGGAGGGGGCCGTTTGTGGGCCAAAGGGGTGGGGGCCCTTTGGGGTTGGGGTAGAGGACCTCACAACACTGTTCAAATGGAACTTGTGTATTATAACGACCACACTCAAAACCTCTTCTAAAACATCTTTTAAATCATCTTTTAAAATGTCTCTAACAGTTTCGCCAAAATAATTCCATAAAATGGCTAAAATGGTTTTGCCCAAATAATCCCTAAACGTAATTCAGCGTGTTCCTTTTGTTTAGCATCCCTGGGCTGTCACATTTGAAATTACAAAGAAACCTTTTCGCGCGCTAAGATCAAAACATTTGCTCGAACAATAACAACAAATACTGTTTCCCGGAAACTCATAGCATCTGCCTCGAACAACAACAGGAAAGAAGTGTCATTAACTTTGCCTCGAACAACAACAAGAAGGAAGTGTCATTAACTTTGCCTGGAAACGATTTTTTTAATGACTCAATAATCCTTGAAAGTGACAAAGTTACTGTTTTTTCAAATTCTCACTGACAAAAAACATAAGACATCCAAGAAAACAGACATAAATGTGAAAAATTTCCTGTTTTTTCATTCTAACTGACAAAATCCATAAAAACATACATAAATTTTAGAAAATTCCTGTTTTTCAAATTCTCTTTGAAAAAATCCATAAAACATACAAAAATGTGACAAAATTCCTGTTTTTTCAAATTCTCACTGACAAAAACCATAAAAACATCCATAAATGTGACAAAATTCCTGTTTTTTCAAATTCTCACTGACAAAAACCATAAAACATCCATGAAAAACATCAAATAAATCGACCAACACACATAACCATCCAAGAAAACATCCATAAATGTGACAAAATTCCTGTTTTTTCATTCTCACTGACAAAATCCATAAACCACGTGGTTCTATGCCCATATAAGGAGCCCTGATCGGAGCTTTAGGGTCATCTCTACTCAATCTACCTAAGAATGGGTCAAAAACTTTTTTTCCGATTCGGTTGAAACTTGTAACTAAAACATATTGTTCAAAGGGGACGCCAAATAAACTCCCCCCTCCCTCGCCAAAAATATACTTCATAATAGTTTCGCTCGGAAATTGGGCCTATACAGGGGACGCACTCTTTTTTTGTAATAAGATTGAAAATTAAAGCCGTGAGTCATATTTTTGATCAGCTGGTGCACTAATGCCATTAAGAACTGCGTGATAGCACAAAAGACACAATATTTTCCTAAATTTTCTCATGAATTCCTTAACTATGCAGCGGTATTAATGCAATCAGATGCACTAAATGAATTTTAGTAATGGAGCGTACCTAGCACATAACATTTTAATCGGAAGGTGTGTGACGAGTAGATTGAAAGAATCCTCTTAATCAGGAAAGTACCATAGTTTTTCCGAAGTTTAAATATTATCATTTTTCGCCATATAGGGGGAAAAGGGTAAATACCTCTACCGCCGTCTGCTGTTGGTGCCCTTGTGTGTAATTAAATGAAAAAAAAACAAGTTTTTTCAACTGAAAGTAAGGAGCAGCATTAAAATATAAAATGAATATAAATTATTATTATGTGAAGGGGGTTGCCCCTTTTTCAACACCTAGCTGTTTACGCTAAAGTTTTTTTTAGCACTTTTAAAAAAGCTTCTTATTGCTTATTAAACGACCCTTGTATTTCAGAAGTCCTTCTTAAATAATTGGGACAAAAGTCAAACTTTAGCGTCAAGAGCGAGGTGCTTTGGAAGGGACAACCCCCGTCATGCACGTAGTATTCTGTTCGTTTTAAGTTTAAATGTTGCTCCTTACTTTCAGTCGAAAAAACTTGTTTTTTTTATTTAATTACTCATCGTTTTTTTAAATAATGCTAAGAAATCTGGCCGCAACTCCATGGAGAAATAACCGTCCCCACGGAATTATCCTCCATAGAGGATAATTCTAACCCAGTGAAAAGTTACCCCGGATAATTACCCTTAACATCTCTGCGTGTAAAATTGAGATAGAAAAGAGAAAGCAAGACATAAAAACAATTTAGTATAGGAATTATGACCAATTCTGCCATTGTAAAATTTCCCTAAGAATTTTACCCCCTCGAAACTTCCCTCTCCATGAAAAATTTCCCCGTGAAATCCACCCAGTAAAAAATCAGTCCCCACCCCATCCAAAAATGCAGGCATGCTTCCCAATAACAAATGTTATGCGCAAACAATGGACGAATTTTATAGCTTAAGGACCTTTTCTTTGGGGCGTTAGGGGGTCATGTTATTTCCAAAGACATAGTTATTGGGCCTTTTAACAACGATGAACAAAATGGCTGTCTCAAAATTTTGATCGGACGATTTTAGAAAAAAAGGCACGGGGGAGGGGGCCTAGTTGCCCTTGAATCTTTCTGGTCACTTAAAAAGGGCACTATAGCTTGGGTCGGTCGAAAACAGGATCAGCCGCTTTGTGGCATGTTTGAAACAGGTTTTATGCGGCCATGCCGCATAGAAACAAAAATGAATTCTTGTCGAAAAGGGGCATGTTTAAGAGCTGACGTCACAAGACTTGTTTTGTTTCTTAAGCTAATACGAAGGTGATGATATGCCGATTCTAAACCAAAAACGACTCTATCGAAATGTGGCATGTATAGGCATCATGTCAAAAAACTGGTTTTTATCACAAAACTTGAATGTCTCTTGTTTTGGCTTTTGCCAAGGATACAAAGACATATCGATCGTATATATGGGTCTGCTAATTACGAGTTATAGAGTTTGTACTTTGAATATAAGATGGCATGTGAGATGCAAATATCTTACTCTCTTAACCCAAAAAATATATCAAACAGTTCGTGGTAACGAACTGTAAGTAAGGAGCAACCTGGCTCAATTGTAACCGAAACTGTAAAAAACGGATTTTTGATAACAATAGATACATCAAAAGAATCAAATTTTAATTCTGATTTCAAGTATATAAGTTTCATCAAGTTTAGTTTTACCCATCAAAAGTTAAGCGCCTGAGAAAATTTGGCTGATTTTTGAAAAAAGGGAAAAAGACCCCCTAAAAGCTATAGAAGCTTAATAAAAATCACACAATCATATTCAGCGTATCAGAAACCCTACTGTTGAGGTTTTAAGCACCTATCTACAAAAATGTGGACTTTTGCATTTTTTGCCAGAAGAAAGATCACGGGTGCGTGTTTATTTTTTTTTCCCAGGGGTAATCGTATCGACCCATTGGTCCTAGAATGTCATGGGAGGGCTCATTGGAACAGAAGTTAAAAGTTCTAGCAACCTCTTAAGTGACAAAAAATGGAGGGCAACTAGGCCCCCTCCCAGGCTCATTTTTTCTCAAAGTCACCTGATCAAAATTTTGAGATAGCCATTTTGTTCAGCATGGTCAAAAATATGATAACTATGTCGTTTAGGATGACTTAATCCCCAGGAATCCCTGGGGAGAGGGCTGAAAGTTTTGAAATTTACCACATGTTAACATATAGTATTGGTTATTGGTAAGTATACAGACGTTTTCAGGGGGATTTTTTATGGTAGGTGGGACGGGGGGGGGGGCCGGGGGGGATAGTGGAGGATCTTTAAATGACGTAATTTTTAATTGGGGAAGGGAAATTGAAATGGGGGGGGCTCCGCATTTACAAGCATTATTAAAGAAAAAGATCAGAAATTATATTTTAAAAAAAACAAGTTTTTCCCCTAGTCAATACCTCGCTCTTCAAGGCAAAGAATTTTAGTACTTTCATAAAAGCTTTTTATTCTAATTAACGGTCTGTGAGATTAAGGAGTCATTTTTAAAGAATTTGAACAAAATTTGAACTTTAGCTTAAAGAGCAAGGTATTGACCAGGGGGCAAACCCCCTAATATACGTATTAAAAATCAACGAATACAGAAGTTCGTTACTTAATTTAATTCTTAATTTAAATATATTTATTAATAATCAAAAGGTTCGTAAATAAAATCAAACAAGTTTTTAAAAATCCATTTAATAAAAAAAAAGTAAAATGAATATGCAATTTTTTTTTAATATTCATGTGCGGTGAGCCGAAATCAAAACCTGCATTAATTAAACAAGATACAAAATTAAAATAGAAAAAACAAGTTTTTTTAACTGAAGGTAAGGAACGATGTTAAACCTTAAACCTAACATAAATTATTCCGTATATGAAAGGGGCTGTGCCCTCCTTAACGCCTCGCTTTTTACGCTAAAGTTTGACTTTCTCACAACTTTATTTTTTTTAAACAATAACGAACTTTAGCGTAAAGAGCGAGGCGTTGAGGAGGGCACAGCCCCTATCATATACGGAATAATTTCTGTTCGTTTTAAGTTTTAAGGTCACTCCTTACTTTCAGTTTAAAAAAGTTGTTTTTTAATTTGATTTCTGATCGGTTTTTAGTTAATTCAGCTTTTGTTTTTGCTCGCCGGCCCTGAATAAGTAAGCAAAATTTGCATAAGAAATGTAATTTTATTTTTCTAAATTGCTCTCTAAATTTTGTTCTGACATAATTTAAAAATTAACTTACGTAACGAACTTCTATATTCGTATATTTTTCTTCTGGCAAAAAATACACAGTTGCAGATTTTTGCAGATATGAGCTTGAACCTATGTTATAGGGTTTTCTGATACGCTGAATCTGACGGTGTGATTTTCATTAAATTGTTTTCACTTTTAGGGGATGTTTAATTTTCTCAGGCTCGTAGCCTTTGATGAGTAATACTAAACTTAATAAAATTCATATATTTAGAATCAGCATTATAAGCCCATTCTTTTGATACATTTATTGACATAAAAGTTCCTTTTTTAATAGTATCGATTAATATTGAGCCGTATCGCTTTTTTTTTATTGTTTTTTTTATTTAGTATATTTTATTAAGTATATGATGGGGTTATCCCCTTAGTCAATACTGCTCTCTTTACGTTAAAAGTTAAAAAAATTTTAATTAACAAACCCCTGAATCACAAAGGCCGTTTAATTAGAATAGATAGCCCCTCCTCCACCCCCCCACCAGAAAAAAATTCTTCCTGAAAATGTCTGTATACTTCCCAATAACCAATACAATATGTAAGCAATGGGCAAAGTTCATAACTTGCAGCCCTTCTCCTGGGATCTGTGGGGGATTAAGTCATCGTAAAATACATATTTATTAGATGTTCGACTATGATGGACAAAATGGCCATTTCAAAAATTTATTTTAGTGACTTTGAGAAAAAAAATTAACGTTGGAGGGGGCCTAGATGCCCTACAATTTTCTTTGGTTACTTAAAAAGTGCAATGGAAATTTTAATTTCCATTCCAATGAGCCCTTTTACGATATTCTAGGACCACTGGGTCAATGCGATTACCCCTGGGAAAAAAAAGAGTGGAGGGGGGAGGAGATGGAGGGGGAGGGGGAGATGGGGGGAGGAGATGGAGGTAGAGGGAGGGGGCCGTTTGTGGGCCAAAGGGGTGGGGGCCCTTTGGGGTTGGGGTAGAGGACCTCACAACACTGTTCAAATGGAACTTGTGTATTATAACGACCACACTCAAAACCTCTTCTAAAACATCTTTTAAATCATCTTTTAAAATGCCTCTAACAGTTTCGCCAAAATAATTCCATAAAATGGCTAAAACGGTTTTGCCCAAATAATCCCTAAACGTAATTCAGCGTGTTCCTTTTGTTTAGCATCCCTGGGCTGTCACATTTGAAATTACAAAGAAACCTTTTCGCGCGCTAAGATTAAAACATTTGCTCGAACAATAACAACAAATACTGTTTCCCGGAAACTCATAGCATCTGCCTCGAACAACAACAGGAAGGAAGTGTCATTAACTTTGCCTCGAACAACAACAAGAAGGAAATGTCATTAACTTTGCCCGGAAACGATTTGGTTAATGACTCAATAATCCATGAAAGTGACAAAATTCCTGTTTTTCAAATTCTCACTGACAAAATCAATAAAACATCCAAGAAAACAGACATAAATGTGACAAAGTTCCTGTTTTTTCAAATTCTCACTGACAAAAACCATAAAAACATACAAAAATGTGACAAAGTTCCTGTTTTTTCAAATTCTCACTGAAAAAATCCATAAAATCACAAAAATTCAAAAATTAAAAATGCTGGACAAAATGGCTATCTCAAAATTTTAATTGGGTGACTTTGAGAAAAAATATGAGCGTGGGAGGGTGCCTAGCTGCCCTCCCATTTTCTTTGGTCACTTAAAAAGGGCACTAGAACTTTTAATTTCCATTCAAATGAGCCCTTTTACTATCTTCTAGGACCACTGGGTCAATGCGATTACCCCTGGGAAAAAAAAAAATAAAAACGCACCCGTGATCTTTCGTCTTGCAAAAATGCAAAAGTCCACATTTTTGTAGATAGGAGCTTGAAACCTCTAAAGGAGAGTTTTCTGATACGCTAAATCTGATGGTGTGAATTGCATTAAGGTTCAATAATTTTTAGGGGGTCTTCCCCCCTTATTTCAAAAATCAGCCAAATTTTCTCAGGCGTGTAACTTTTGATGGTGAAGAATAAACTTGATGAAAATTATATATTTGAAATCAAAATTAAAATCTGATTCAATTTATGTATCTATTGGTACCAAATTCTGTTTTTTAGAGTTTCGGTTACCATTGAGCCGGGTCGCTCCTTACTTACAGTTCGTTACCACGAACTGTTTGAAAAGCAAGTTTTTTAAAAATACTTCAAATTTAAAAGCCCTTGTGTTCTATGACTCAGTCCTAAGGGAACGAGTCATAGAACGATAACGAAAACTGACTAGCTTAAACGATAAATAAAAGTTCAAATAGGGATAAAATTCTTTTAATAGACAGTGATGATAGAAATTCACAAAAATACTAGATATTTCGGTCACATATACAGTGACCGTCATCAGTAGTAAAACTAAAATAAAACAAAAGTTCTTATACTAAATCAAATAACACTACATATTGATTGAATCTCTAATCCTTTTCAAAGCAAAGGCGGAAGCTATTCTCTTTGACCTTCTTGGGATCGGTTCATTAGCGTTCAATGATATAACATTTTGACAAAGGTCAACTACATTGGGTGAATTGAACTTAAATCTGTCAGATTTTAATAAATTATCATAGATAGAGTTCAGCCCATATTCAACTGTATCCCAATTCAAAGCAAAATTCTTGAATAAGATTTTCTTTATTTCAAGAGTTTCACGAAAATTTTGCTTTAAACCCCGATCCCTAGAAATCAAAGAAACATTCTCGAACAAAATAAAATGGTCTGGAAAATTAAAAATATGTTCAGAAAGGGCTGAAGTGAAATCTTCAGACTTAGAAACTTGCTTTAAAGCCGAAGAAATAGAATCTTTGTGTTGTAATAATCTCCTTTCCAAACTGGTTAGTTCATCCCACATATGAGCTTCCACAAGTACATGGGATCTGATAAACCCCACTTTGTTTCCCCAATAAAATTAGATCCTTCCCAGAATTTAGAAAACTACCCAAAGTATCATTACTCTTTAAAGCTTCCCTTAAACCCTTGCTTTGTAAAGTTCTTTTAAGTTTTTCACTTAGCCCGGGTACATATGGTAAGGAACAAAAAACATCCTTTTCTCCGAGTTGTCTCCAAGACTTCCTTAGAAATCTCTAGAAACCTTTTTCTTCTTTTCGAAAAAATCTGGTTAATTAACCATTCTGGATACATGTTACTTATTAGTATTTTCCTTAGAAAAGACAACTCCTCAACAAATTTTGGAGAGCAAATACTAAAGATCCGATCAGTTAAAGAAATGATCAAGCCAATTTTTACTTGGCGAGCGTGGCTGGAACTATAAGACAAAAATCTATTGTTATTTTTAGGTTTTCTGTAAATTTTTAAATCCAGACTATTTTGATTTTTCAAAAGAAGAACATCTAGGATAGGAAGTTTCCTATTCTCTTCCAATTCAACGTTAAACTTTAAATCCCCTCCCAAACAATTAATATGTTCCAAAAATCCTTTTAATTCCTCCTCCCCATAATTCCATACTGAAATAATGTCATCTATATACCGGCCCCAGAAAATATGTTTTAAAAAATATGAATCTAACGCAATTGTTTCAATATTCTCCACAAAAATATTAGCTAATAAAGGGGATAAAGGGGCCCCCATAGGTAAACCATTTATTTGTTCGAAATACTCCCCTTTAAATTGAAAAAAATAAGAGAACTTATTGCACAACCTTACTAAATTCATAATTACAGAAACTTCCAAATCTGTTTTGCCACTAATCAAATCCAAATTTCTTAAGAGCTTTCCTTCTAGAAGAGTTTCGGCTACTTTTACATCAATATTTGTGTATATTGATACAATGTCGAAGCTTGAAAGCAAAGAATTTGAAGAAATTTCTACTTTTTTCAGTTTTTCAACCAAATTCGAAGAATTCTTAATATACGAAATTTGTGTAGACAAAAGTGGTTTACAGATTGACACTAACCATTTTCTCAAAACACTTGTTGGTGACCTTGTACTTGACACAATTGGTCGTAATGGTAGGTTAGGCTTATGAATTTTGGGAAGTCCATATAATTTAGGGCACAAAGAACTGCGTGGTAGGCATTTGTAATAGAGTTGAGGTGTAATTTTTCCTTCATCCTTTAAACACTTCAATTCGTTCTTAAACTTATTTGTAAAAGAGTCTGTAGGATTATACTATAGTTTCTTGTATGTTTTTTCATACTCTAGTAAACTTCTTAATTTTTAATCGTAGTCCTCAGTATTCATCACAACTAAAGTGTTACTCATATCTGCTTTTGTAATGATAATTGAACTATCCTTTTTCAAGTTTTTAAGAATTCTTATTATTTGGTTTAGTATAAAAAGTTTTGTTTTGTTTTGTTTTATTTTAGTTTTACTACTGATGAAGGTCACTGTATTTGTGACCGAAATATCTAGTATTTTTGTGAAATTCTATCATCACTGCCTATTAAAAGGATTTTATCCCTATTTGAACTTTTGTTTATCGTCATGGAAAGGCAGTGTGGTCTCTGAAATTATCTATGACTAGCTTAAAGAGCAAGGGTTGAGAAAGGAGCCGCTCCACTCATATTTAAAATGGCTCTTGTTTCTCTTAAGCTTAAAACTTGGTTTTATAAATGGAATTTCTGATTGTTTTTCAAATTTTGACAAGAAATCCTTTCCTGCTTTCTGTGTAAAATTTGGCTCAGAAATTTCTCTGAATTTTACCATGAAAAATTATTCCCCCGGAAGGGCTTTATACCACTCAAGGACCCCCTTCCCACCAAAAAATACCACTTCCCATTATAATTTTTTTCCTATTCTGCAATGAGAAATACTATATGTGAACGGTGGGCAAACTGCGTAACTTGTAGTTCCTTCTTCTTGGACTATAAGGGATCATTTCCTCCCCAAAGATAAATTATTGGACCTTTCTACTGTTTAAATCAAATTAATTATGCCAAATTTTTATATGTCATTATATGGGTAAAAAGGGGCGTGGAACTATTGCTAGCTACCCTCCAATCTTCGGTTATTCTCATAGGTCAGTAATATTTGTGATTCACGATCAAATAAGCCCTCTTCTAATCTTCTAGGTTTGGTTTGTTACAATTGGGCATGGGTAAAAAAACATACAAACCCGTATCTAGTGAAAACTAAAAAATTCAAGATTTAAGATAGAAAATAGGAGTTAAAAACTACTACACTTAGGCTCTCTAATCAGAAAATAATAAAATAAAAAATAAAATCAAAACAGGCGAGAAAACAAGGATTTTGTCAGCCAGTGGCAAACCATGATGACGAAGAAACAAGCAAATATTTCTACAAGGACCTCCCTCAAGCTGTCCTCAGTGCTAAACTTGATATGAAACCAGTGATAAAAAAAATTTCTTATTTGAACGAAAACCATCAAAAATTTTTAACTAAATGTTTTATACAATCTCCTTCCAAAAAATATAATTTATACATAAAGGAAACAAATATATTTGCAAATAAAATGTCTGCTAGAAGTTAAAAACTTCTACACTTAGGCTCTGTAATATGCTGAATATTAACCTGCTTTACAGTTCGATGCTGTTTCCTCCTTTGTCAAAAATCAGGTGAATTTCATCAGGCCCGTAGAGTTTGAGGAATAAATTTTATTTTATATTTTGACTGTTGTTGGACCGAGTCACTGTTTACGTAAAGATAACTAACACGAAATACTTGATTTTTAAATAAGTTGTAATACCACACTGGCTAAACTTGACATATGAAACTCAAAGAGGAAAGAAAATAATAAAATGAAAAATAAAATCAAAAAGGTGAGAAAACAAGGATTTTGTCAGCAAGTGGCAAACCATGATGACGAAGAAACACGCAAATATTTCTACAAGGACCTCCCTCAAGCTGTCCTCAGTGCTAAACAAAAAAGAAAGAAGAAAAAAAAACAACGAAAATTTAACCTTTCGAAATTTACCCGACAACGACAAAACAGACACTCAAAGTGTCTATGGATTTGACAGAGGAAGAAGACACAACCATGTATTTTATAAAAGAATCTCTTATTTAAAATAAAGTATTTATCGATTCAACGTTTCATGTAATTTTTTTTCTATATGAATGAATACTAGATAGGAATGACACAAAAGGCTAAGTAGAAACAGAGTTGAAGGTATAGAGTGAAAGGATATAGGGTAAAACAATAGCTCCAGAGGGAGCTATTTAGAGGGTTAGAATCACCCCTTTCTAGTGAACATGGCCATTTAAATTCGTTTTAACAAGAGTCCCACTTGATATGAAACCAGTGATAAACAAAATTTTCATATTTGAACGAAAACCATCAAAAATTTTTAACTAAATGTTTTATACAATCTCCTTCCAAAAAATATAATTTATACATAAAGGAAACAAATATATTTGCAAATAAAATGTCTACTTTTATTTTTGTACATTCTACACCTTAGAAGTAGGTATTTAGAAATCCTAAGTTGAAAAGACATCCATTTTTTTAAAAGGGGTTTATCTCTCACTGCCATCTTTATTTCAAAGTACTTACTCTACCACTGAATTCCAGCAAACACTTAATTATTCAATGAAAATGAACTTTTGCCATTGGTTTCATATTAGCTTACAGAACAAAAACCAGTTTTTTGACATGATGCCTATACGTGCCACATTTCGATAGAGTCTTGTTTGGTTTAGAATTGGCATGTCATCACCTTCGTATTAGCTTAAGAAACAAAACAAGTCTCGTGACGTCAGCTCATAAACATGCCCCTTTTCGACAAGAATTCATTTTTGTTTCTATGCGGCCATGCCACATTAAAAACCTGTTTCAAAC
Organism: Artemia sp. Qi Xiang Cuo; assembly: GCF_049724085.1. NCBI lineage: Eukaryota > Metazoa > Arthropoda > Branchiopoda > Anostraca > Artemiidae > Artemia > Artemia sp. Qi Xiang Cuo. Next base: position 33,439,262 of record NC_142809.1, read on the forward strand.
ATGCCTCAAAGCGGCTGATCCTGTTTTCGACCGACCCCTATAGCTTTCAATTTTTGTTCGAATGAACTCTCTTCCAATGCTCTAGGACCACTGTGTCTATACGATCACCCCTGGGGAAAAAATAAAAATGAAAAAATAAACACGCGTGAAAAATATTCGTGATCTTTCTTCTGGCAAAAAAAAAAGAAAATTTCACATTTTTGCAGATAAGAGATTGAAACCTCTACAATCAGGTTCTCTAACATGCTGAATCTGATGGTTTGATTTTCATTAAGATTCTTTGATTTTTAAGGGGTGTTTCTCCCCTCTTTTGAAAATAAGGCCAATTTTCCCAGGCTCGTGGAGCTTGACCGATAACACTAAACTTAATGAAACTTATAAATTTGGAATCAGTATAATAAGCCGATTTTTTTGATATACCTATTGGTACTAAAATTTCGTCTTTTAGAGTTTCGGTTACTATTGAGCCGCGTCGCTCCTTACGTAGAGTTCGTTACCAAAAGTTGTTTGATCACTTTTTGTGTAAAAATATTGTGCTGTTTTTCATCAATCCGTACCATTAAAAATTGTTGTATGTTTGACACTTAATTCAAACCTTTTTTGTCTAAGTACAATGGGTTTTTATTTAAATTTCAGACAATGATGCATTTTAAAAGAGCGAACGCTATTTAAATATCGAGTTCAACAGCATCACTATGCACTATGTATCTATATGCCAGCAGTAGCCTGTCGGAGTTAACCCTAGTCCTAATTTCCTTCAAAATTAGCGTAAAAAAGCTCTGAAAATAGTTTCCAACTGCTATTAGTATTCAATAGTTTAATTTCCTTTAATAGATATCTGGTAAACAAAAAACAGACGAAATCAATAAGTGAAAACAAATAGAAAAAGACGAAAAGAAAATCATTGCATTTTTTCATAAAGCAAACTTGATCACAAGATGAACTGTACATAATTCTTCACAAATCCAGATAAACTCAATACTTTCGATAGGCTCGATAAACTATAAACTCAATATTTTCATAGATAAATGCATCATCTGTCTGTCCATCGGTTTATCTGTATCCTACTTTGAACACGTGGCCGGCGTTTACCCCCTCCCCCTCCCCCGGAAAATACCCCCTCCCCACAGCAGAAAATCCCCCTCCGCCACGGAAAATACTCCCCCAGAAGATACCCTCCGTGGCAAAAAAACCGCGGAAAATACTCCCCGCGGAAAATACTCCCCCCCCCCTGCGGAAAATATCCCCCTGGAATATGCACCTCAGAGTGCTTGACTGGGCTTGTTAGGATTGGACCAACTACCATCTAGGAAGAATTTTTTTTAACACTTAAATTAAAACATAAATTACCCTTTAGCCCTTTTAAAACAATTATTCATGACAAAGTAATACATTACATTATTACATTCCAAAGCGAATTAAAACAAAAAGAGGATTTAAGGTTTATTTTCCGTTTGAAAGTTTTGATATGTTATTTTTCTGCTCTCTTGCAGTTTTAATATCATAGGCAGCGCAACTCGCACGGCCTAAGTAAAGAACGATATTGGCACAATGTATTGTTTATTTTTTTTTTTTCCACACCAGGGCACTTCGTATCAAAGGGGTTGTCGTAGAAACTTCGAAAATGCTCATTCGATTACAAATTGGAATGACTAATGCCCTTTTCAATAGTCGAAAGTGATTGGAGGGAAATTAACACCATTTCCACACCAACCATTTCCCCAAACACATCCTATCAAAATTATGAGACAGCCACTTTGTTCAGTGTAGTTGATTTTCAGTTAGAAATTATGTTTTTGAGGAGGACACTCCCCCAAAGCCCTCAGGGCCAGGGGTGTTAGTTATACCCTGGGGGCATATACGGTTTTTATAGAAGGCATTGTCGTGGAAACTTCAAAAAGGTCTCATTCGATTGGAAATTGAAATGGCTAGTATCCTTTTTAATTTTTGAAAGTGATTGGAGGGCAACTAACCCCCCTCTCACGGCCATCTTTTCCCCAAACACATCCAATCAAAATTTTGAGATAGCCAGTTTGTTCATGTAGTTAAAAGTTCTGGAAACTAGGTCTTTCAGGATGACAACCTCCCCCCCCCACAGCCCTCAGGGCAAGGGCTTTAAGTTATGCCCTGGAGACATATAACGTTTGTATAGAAAGTGTTGTCGTAGAAACTTCAAAAAGGGTTCATTCAATTGGAAATTGGAATGGCTAATGCCCTTTTTTAATAGTCGAAAATGATTGGAGGGCAATTTCCTTCCACACCCACCATTTTCCCAGCACAACCAATCAACATTTTTGGATAGCCATTTTGTTCAATGCAGTTGAAAGGTCTGGAAATTATATCTTTGAGCTGGACACTCCCCCCACAGTCTTCAAGGCAAGGGTTGTATTTTAAGTCCTGGGGGCATATAAGTTTTTTATAGAAAGCGTTGTCGTAGAAACTTCAAAAACGGCTCATTCGATTGGAAATTTAAATGGATATTGTCCTTTTTAACAGTCGAAAGTGATTGGAAGGCAACTAACACCCCTTTCACGCCCAAAATTTATCCCGACACATCCAATCAAAATTTTGAGATAGCCATTTTGTTCAAAGTAGTTGAAAGGTCCGGAAATTAAATCTCTGAGGATGACCCCTCCCCCACATCCCTCACGGTAAGGGTTGTAAATTATGTCCTGGGGGCATATAAGGTTTTTATTGAAGGCTTTGTCGTAGAAACTTGAAAAAGAGTTCATTTGATTGGAAATTCAAAGGGCTAGTGCCCTTTTTAATAGCCGAAAGTGATTGGAGGACAACTAAGCCCCCTCTCGCCCCGACCTTTTCCCCATACACATCCAATCAAAATTTTTGGATAGCCATGTTATTCAACGTAGTTAAAAGTTTTGGAAATTAGGTCTTTGAGGATGATAACCTCCTAAGAACCCTCGCAAGGATTGTAAGTTATGCCCTAGGGGTATATAAGGCTTTTATAGATAGTGATGTTGTAGAAACTTCAAAAAGGGCTCATTAAATTGGAAATTAGAAGGGCTTGTGCCCTTTTTAATAGTCAAAAATGAATGGACGATAACAAAGACCCCTCTCACACCCACCATTTCCCCAAACACATCCAATCAAAATTTCGAGATAGCCATTGTGTTCGAAGGTGATAAAAAGTCCAGAAATTATGTTTTTGAGGATGACACTCCCCCCAGAGCCTTTAGGGCAAGGGTATGAAGTTATGCCCTGTTGGCATATAAGTTTTTTTTTAATAGAAAGTGTTGTCGTAAAACTTCAAAAAGGGCTCATTCAATTGGAAATCAGAAGGGCTAGTGCCCTTTTTAACATTCGAAAGTGATTTTAGAGCAACTAACCCCCCTCTCACGTCCACCATTTCCCTAAACACATCCTATCAAAATTTTGAAATAGGCATTTTGTACAACGTAGTTCAAGGGTTCGGAAATTATGTCTTTGAGGATTACACTTCCCCCGCAGCCCTCAGAGCAAGGGTTGTAAGTTATACCCTGGGGGCATATAAGGTTTTTATAGAAAGCGCCATCGTATAAACTTCAAAATAAACTTCCGGGAGCATATAAGTTGTTTATAGAAAGCATTGACGTAGAAACTCAAAAAGGGCTCATTCAATTGGAAATTGAAAGTGCTAGTGCCCTTTTTAATAGTCGAAAGTGATTGGAAAGCTTGAAATTTTTATAGTAAAGAGCAATGTGGGTACAATGTATTATTATTAGTTTTTTTTTTAGACCAGAGCACTTCGTATCGAAGTTTTTGTCGTAGATACTTTGAAAAGGGTTCATTCGATTGAAAATATAAAGGGCTTCTGCCCTTTCTAATGGTTGAAAGTGATAGGAAGGCAACTAACACCCCTTCTAAACCCACCATTTCCGTCCCTCTACCACGCCCCACAGCCCTCAGGGCAAGGGTTGTAAGTTATGCCCTGGGGGCATTTAAGATTCTTATAGAAAGTGTTGTCGTAGAAATTTCAAAAAGGGCTAATTCAATTGGAAATTGAAATGGCTAGTGCCCTTTTTAATGGTCTAAAGTGATTGGAGGGAAATTAACCCCCCTCTCTTGTAAACCTTTCCCCCAAACATATCCAATCAAAATTTTGAGACAGCCATTTTGTTCATGTAGTTGGAATTCTGAAAACTAGGTCTTTGAGGATGACAACCCCTCCCCATAGCCCTCAGGGCAAGGGCTGTAAGTTATGCCCTGGGGGCATGTAAGGTTTTTGTAGAAAGTATTGTCGTAGAAACTTCAAAAAGTGCCCTTTTAATAGTCGAAAATGATTGGAGGGCAAATAACACCCTTCCACGCCCACCATTTTTACCAAACACATTCAGTCAAAATTTCGGGATAGCTATTTTTTTCAACGCAGTTGAAAAGTCCGGATATTATATCTTTAAGCTGCACAATCCCCCCACAGTCTTCAGGATAAGGGTTGGAAGTTATGCCCCAGGACATATAAGGCTTTTATAGAAAGCGTTGTTGTAAAAACTTGAAGAAGGGTTCATTCAATTGAAAATTCAAAGGGCTAGTGTCCTTTCTAATAGTTGAAAGTAATTGGAAGGCAACTACCCCCCCCCACCCTCTTACGCCCACCTTTCTCCCAAACATTTTTGGGGGATTTCGTATCGAATTACTTTTTTTTTCCATAACAGGACACTTCGTATCAAAGGAGTTGTCGTAGAAACTTCGAAAAATGCTCATTCGATTGGAAATTAGAATGTCTGAATCAAATGATCTCTATAGTCGGCAGCGATTAGAAGGCAACTACCACCCCTTACACGCCCACCATTTCCCCTAACACATCCAATCAAAATTTTGAGATGGCTATTTTATTCAGCGTAGTTGAAAGTTCTGGAAATTAGATCTTTAAGGATGACAAACTCCCCCCCCCCCCCAGTCCTCAGGGCAAGGGTTGTAAGTTATGCCCTGGGGGCACATAAGGTTTTTATAGAAAGTTTTGTCATAGAAATTTAAAAAATGGCTCGTCCGATTGGAAATTCAAAGGACTAGTGCCCTTTTTAATAGTCGAAAGTGACTGGAGGGAAACTAACCCTTATGCCCACCTTTCCCCCAAACACATCCAATCAAAATTTTGAGATAGCCATTTTGTTCAACGTAGTTGCAAGTTCTGGAAATTAGGTCTTTTAGGATGACAATCCCCCCCTCCCACAGCCCTCATGGCAAGGGGGAGGTTCTATAAGGTTCTTATAGAAAGTGTTGTCATAGAAACTTCAAAAAGGGCTCATTCCATTGGAAATTGAAATGGCTAGTGCCCTTTTTAATTGTCGAAAGGGATAGGAGGGCAACTAACCCCCCTCTCGCGCCGATTTTTTCCCCAAGCACATTCAATCAAAATTTTTGGCTAGTCACTTTATTCAATGTAGTTAAAAGTTCTAGAAATTAGATCTTTGAGAATGATAACCTCCTCAGAGCCCTCGGGGCAAGAGTTGTAAGTTATGCCCTGGGGGCATATAAGGTTTTTATAGATTTTAATGTTGTAGAAACTTCAAAAAGGGTTCATTGGATTGGAAATTAGAAAGGCTTGTTCCCTTTTTAGTAGTCGAAAGTGATTGGAGGATAACTAACCCCCCTCTCACACCCATAATTTCCCCAAACACATCCTATCAAAATTTTGAGATAGCCATTTGCTCGAAGTTGTTAAAAAGTCCGGAAATTATGTTTTTGAGCAGGACACTCCCCCACACAGCACTTAGGGCAAAGGTTGGAAGTTATGCCCTGTTGGAACATAAGGTTTTTTTTAATAGAAAGTGTTGTCGTTAGAAACTTCAAAAAGGGCTCATTTGATGGGAAAGCAAAAAGGCTAGTGCCCTTTTTAATAGTCAAAATTGATTTTAGGGCAAGTAACCCCCCTCTCACGCACGCCATTTCCCAAAACACATCCAATCAAAATTTTGAAATAGCCATTTTGTTCAACGTAGTTGAAAATTATGTCTTTGAGGATGACACTCCCCCACAGCCCTCAGGGCAAGGGTTGTAAGTTTTCCCCTGGGGCATATAAGATTTTATAGAAAGCGCCGTCGTAGAAGCTTCAAAAAGGGCTCATTCAGTGGGAAGTTCAAAGGGCTAGTGCCCTTTTTAATCGTCGAAAGGGATTGGAGGGCAAATAACTCCCCTCTCAGTGCCACCATTTCCCCAAATACATCCAATCAAAATGTTGAGATAGCCGATTTTTCAACGTAGTTGAAAGTTCTGGAAATTAGGTCTTCCAGGATGATAACCCCCTCATAGTCCTCAGGGTAAGGATCGTAACTTATACCCTGGAGGATGATAGCCTTCTCAGAACCCTCAGGGCAACGATTGAAAGTTATGCCCTGGGGATATATAAGGTTTTTTTATAGATAGTGATGCTGTAGAAATTTCAAAAAGGACTCATTCGATTGGAAATTAGAAGGGCTTGTGCCCTTTTTAATAGTCGGAAGTGATGGGAGGATTACTAACACCCATTTCACACCCACCATTTCCCCAAACCCATCCAATCAAAAATTTTAAGATAGGCGTTTTGTTTAAAGTAGTTGAATAGTCCTGAAATTATGTCTTAGGGATTACACTCCCCCCACAGCCCTCAGGGCAAGGTTTGGAAGTTATGGCCTGTTGACTATAAGTTTTTTCTTATATAAAGCGTTGTCGTAAAAACGTCAAAAAGGGCTCATTCGATTGGAAATTGAAAGGGCTAGTGCCCTTTTTAATAATGGAAAATGATTTTAGGGCAAGTAACCCCCCTCTCACGCCTAACATTCTCCCAAACACATCCAATCAGAATTTATAGATTGCCATTCTGTTCAACGTAGTTGAAAGGTCCGGAAATTACGTCTTTGAGGATGACACTCCTCCCACAGCTCTCAGGGAAAGGGTTGTCAATTTGCCCTGGGGGTATATAAGTTTTTTTAGAAAGCATCGTCGTAGAAACTTTAAAAGGGCTATTTAAGTTGGAAATTAAAAGGGCTAGTGCCCTTTTTAATAGTCGAAAGTGATTGGAGGGCAACTAACCCCCTCTCACGCCAACCATTTCCCCAAACACATCCAGTCAAAATGTTGAGATAGCCATTTTTTTCAACGTAGTTGAAAGTTCTGGCAATTAGGTCTTTCAGGATGATAAACCCCTCATAGCCCTCAGGGCAGGGGTTGTAACTTATGCCCTGGGGGTATGTAAGGTTTTTTATAGAAAGTGCTGTCTTAGAAACTTCAAAAAGGGCTTATTTGAAATTGAAAGGGCTAGTGCTCTTTTTGATAGTCAGCAGTGATTGGAGGGCAACTAACCCCCCTCTCACGCCCACCATTTCCCCAAAGACATCCAATCAAAATTTTGAGATAGAAAATTTGTTCAACGTACTTGAAAGTTCTGTAAACTAGGTCTTTGAGGATGACAACCCCCCCGTCCCACCCCTTAAGGCAAGGATTGCAAGCTATGCCCTGGGAGCATATAAGGTTTTTATAGAAAGTGTTGTCGTAGAAACTTCTAAAGGGCTGATTCGATTGGAAATTGAAAGTTCTAGTGCCTCTTTTAATAGTTGGAAGTGATTGGAGAGCACCTAATGCCCCTGTCACGCTCACAATTTTCCCAAACACATTCAATCAAATTTTGAGATAGTCATTTTGTTCAACGTAGTTGAAAGTTCTGAAAATTAAGTCTTTGAGGATAACAGCCCCTTCACAGCCCTCAGGGCAAGGGGGGCATATAAGGTGTTTTTAGAAAGCATTGACGTAGAAACTCAAAAAGGGTTCATTTGAAATTGAAAGGGCTAGTGCCCTTTTTAATAGTCCAAAGTGATTGGAAGGTTTTACAGTTTATAGTAAAGAGCAATGTGGGTACAATATATTGTTTTATCTTTTATGTTTTGACCAAGGCAGTTCGTGTCGAAGGAGTTGTCATAAAAACTTGGAAAAGGGCTCATTCGATTGAAAATAGAAAGGGCTAGAACCCTTTTTAATAGTATAAAGTGATCGGAAGGCAAGTAATCCCCCTCCCACCAGTGGTGGATCCAGGGGAGGAAGAGAATTTTTCCAGGAAGAGAATTGTGAGATCGAAACTGGATTTCTTTTCATAGACTGAACAATGGCACAACTACCAATTAAGGATTCCCAACCTTGAATCACTTCATCTTTACGTCTATTCAATGCAGAAAATGTCGATTTGAGTGTAAAACATGGATACTCTGAACAATTTTATCCATAACAACGGCTCTCCAATAATATCAACTTTCAAATTGATTCCAATGAAAACTAATTTATGGACAATGCCTTCGACATTTTCAGATTTACAAATGATAATCCAGAAATCTGACAATACATTGCCAGTTCGGGCTGATGGAATATCCTATGGAAATCCTATCCTATGTCTAAATAAATGGCACTTTAGTGAGCTCAACAATCTCTCTAATTATACAAGCTATATGCAGTTCATGTTGATGACACCCAAGTCATACAAGAAATTGAGAGGCACCTCCAATGGATATGAATATATTACTGATACTAGTAGTACAGATATACTTAAAATGCTACAACTAGTGAATTACATCTAGTTGGAAAAGTATATCATGAAATATTTAATATACCCCAATGGCTAACACCCAATACTAAAGTGGATATAAAATTTATGCTTGCTCCGTCCAATTTCCTTTTACGAAAAAAACTTCCTGCCAATCCTGATGTAACTCTCTCCATCACTTCGGCAATACTACATCTACAAAAGTAGCAGATTATTAGTTCTGTTTGTTTAGCAGTGGAAACTGAGAGCCAGTGGAAATAATATTAAACTACTTTTTCCTCATACAATCACCAATCAACGTCATTTTGCCAAAGGCTCACGTACCTTCACCGATTCATCCTTTATCACTGGCGAAATTCCGTCAAAATTAGGATTGGCATTTGTACAAAGCGCTAGTGCAATAGGGTTCGTGGACTGGCTGCCCACATAAATTTGAACTGTTTGGGCTTTCATCTCTTGTCTGCTAAGTAAATGGAATCCCATTCTACAATCTACAATCTATCTTTTGATAAATCCTATAGGACATTGTATTAATTGACGATGCAAACCTTAGATCATGATTCACAACTATTTTAACATGATATAACCGAAGAAATGTTCGCTAAGACACATGGTGTCATTGTACTAGACCTGTCTGGCACCCAGGATATGAGTATAGTACGAACGGGGAGTATGCATTTAGAGTGTACATTTGCCGACCCATTACCTGAGAGTATTACACTGATCTCATTAAATAAATTTGAAACCTATTGGGAAATCACTCCCGAAGGCAATGTTCTACTAGAGCTTGCACCATGAAAACTAGTCAAATAATCAATGTATTTAATATGGACCCCTAAATGTCCAAATATAGAACCTATTGTCTACCCTCAGACTTCCTTGGAAAAATTCAAAGTGCCAACAAAACTTAATCATTGTCAATAGCAGTCCTTCGACTGTGAATACTGGCCATTGGTTTTGCATCTTTCAAACAATGAAGACGATTTTATTTTTTGATCCTCTTGGTCTACTCTATAAATTCTGCACTCCACACATCAGCAACTATATTGAGAGCAGTGGGAAAACTATTATTAAAAATAAAAAAAGAGTGCAGGATCTGACGACAAAAAGGTGTTGTTTCCATGCGCTACTATACTTCGTGGACAATCCACGTCTGAACGACTTTATGGTAGAAAATATCCTCTCAGGCCTGTGTAATATTGATTTTAGTGCCCGACGAGTAAAGTGCTTAAAAAATGTATGTGAATTTGTTTATTAATTAAGAAAAAATGTATATATACAACAATGTCTTTATTCTACACTTTAAATTTCTTCTTCTTTGGTGTATAGGCAAGTGTCGATAACCACTAATACTGGTAGATCACTTGAATTGACTGTATATTGATCTATCTCTTTGCATAGTCAATGATACTATTTGCACTAATATTTTGAAATTCACGTCTTTCAATTTGTCTATTTGAAGCAATATCACTTACAGTGTTTTCAAATGGTGAATCACATTTTGTAACTGCCAAATAAAAATCACTAGGTTTATAGTCACAAAAGGCAGTGTTGTCACAACGATGACGTAGAAACTAAACTGTCTTGTTACCCCAACAGTTGAATCGTAGACTAGATTCTTCCTCCCAAAATAATTTAAAACGACAATGATACCTATCCTCGTAGAAATAAACCTAAAATCACGTTTGGGGTTCATTCCAGTCATACTGGGATGTGTATTATCCCACTGATCACCTTTGTCATTGTGGCAATCGGAGTATAGTTGCCCTCTAGGGTGAGAGTCACAAACCTCTTCAAGACATGAATTACAGCCTTTAATTTTGTACTGCATATCTTCCATGCAATTTACATGGATTGCATAATTTGCATTTTTCATTATATTCATCAATAATTGTACAAATCTCACATGATGACCAACTGCCAAGAGTGTATAAACATAGTGGAAATGTATAGAACATTTTTTTGGTTTCCGATGTCAACTCTCTCACAGCTAAAAAGAAACTTATCCTCGTTCGAGGGTTGCCAGAAAGTCAAACAAAAACAAGCCCGAGCCTTTGAAAAACAAGCCAAAATGCGCCCGAGTCCTTAAAAACCAAGACTGCCATAATGGTCAGATCATAAAGTTCTAAAATTCCCCAAATTTGTGTGTTTCACAACAATTTTCCGTGCTAAAGTAAAAAAAAAATTTGCGCGTGTCATGGCTTGCGCCGCGACACGCGCATGACCCGATAAGTGTAGTTGGATTAGTTCTAGATTAGTTTTTTGTCCGGTTATTTCAAACTTAGCACCTATCGAAACAAACACGGCAAAAAGGTTGTCCTGGTTAAATAAAACTTTGCACAAATCTCTCAAAACAAAACGGAAAAATGCGGTCCAAACGTTTTGTTAATTCCTTAACCTTTTTCAAAATCCTCATCATTTCGTCAATCACAAAATTAAAAAATTGTATTACAAAAGTGCTACAAATTGAAGCATGTGCTTCAGTGCTACACATTATGAAATAGTGCTAAAATAGTTCTTTTGTGCTAAAGTCAGAAAAAGTTTTGCCCCTAATCTAATTTTACTTTTACTTTGGTTGCTTACCCTTTTTTTAACCTCCTCCGTTTTTACAGAAGAACATGGATTTATGGGAACCGCCAAAATTCTGTTTTTAGCTGCAGCTTTTTGCATCATAATTGTTAAACAGCAGTGAACTCTTTACTAACTTTCAGAATTTAATATGATTTATTCCATTGAATACGCTAGTAACAACCACAAGCTGAAGACATACAATATCTTTGGTTTATTATCACATAAAAATTTTTGGTACATGTTATTTGGTACAGTTACAACACAATATTTAAAGATAACTTTATGATTAAGGTCAGACCTAAAAAAACAAACGTGAGAACGGGGTTGATACAAAAGCCTTCGTAATCCCAAGATGAAATAAAATGTACAGATAAAAAACAAAAACAAAAAAGAAAGGCACTTACATCCATGAGGCGCTAAGAGATTTAAGACTCAAAGGAGGCTAGGATATTATCCAGATCGACTAGATCGATAATTTGGTTAAGGCTTATTGTGTTCAGCCCATTTATAATCTAACTCCTGAGCCTCGTCTTCAGGCACAGGGTTCAAACACGGGTTGCTGTCGAGTTCTACATCAAGCGTTTTTAGGGTTTCAGGTTCAGCAGGATTCTGCTTCTAAGCGTTTTCAGCTGCCGGGTTATCCCCGTGTTTGAACCCGGGTTCCTTGAATCTGGAACCCGTAGAAATATCAGGTTCACCCTTCGTTCCCACATGCTGCGGATTGCGGCAAAACGAAATGCGATATCCGCATTCTCTTTGCGGAAAAATCGCAGATAATTTTCCGGAAAAACGCATTTTGAATGCGGAAAAATCGCATGCGGAATAAGTCCAAGCTAGAACCAGTCATTATTTTATATTCTTCTTAGAATGATTCTATCTCCAACTGCAGCTGCTGCTGCCTTGGTTTTGCTTCGCAGAAGGAGAAAAAGGGTAACATATTTCACTATTATGATTAATTTTCTCCCAAGAACTGTATGCCTATAAGACAACAGTCTATCTTGCATATAGGCCTTCTGAAATCCAGATGTCTAGGTCCTTCCCCTCCCTTTTTAGAAATTGTTTTGTGAATAACATAGACCGTAGTGCTTAGACGAAACCAAAAACGGAAAGACTAAGTCTTCCTTATATGGATGACAGTGCATCCCCAACCAGTAATTCTTTTTATTTTATAGTAATTATTTTTTAATGTATAGCAATAACTACTGCAGTTATGGCTTATTAGGCAGTTTTTTCAATTGAAAGTGAGGAGCAACATTAAATCTTAAAACGGAATTCTTCTTAGAATAATTCTATATCCAACTGCTGCTGCCGTTGTTTTGCTTCGTAGAATCAGACGAAAGGCAAAATATGTCACTCTTATGGTTAACTTTCTCCCAAGAACTGTCGATGCCTTTAAAACAACAGTCTATGTTGCGTATAGACCTTTTGAAATCCAGGTCTCTGGGTCTTTCCCCTCCCGTTTTATAATTTTTTTTGTGAATGTCATAGATCGTAGTGCTCAGACGAATCCAAAAACGGAAAGACTAAGTTTTCCTTATATGGATGACAGTGCATCCCCAAGTAGTAATTCTTTTTAATTTATAGTAATTATTTTTTAATGTATAGCAACAAATATTGCAGCTATGGTTTATTATGCAAAATTACCAAATGGTTTTCAACCATTATTGTATATAGAATTACATTTAAAAAAAACAAGTTTTTCCAACTGAAAGTAAACAGCAACATAAAATTTGAAAACGAACAGAAATTACTATGCATATGAGGTGGGTCGCACATTAAAAAGAAAAACATAGAAAGATTAAATTTTCTGTGTATGGATCACAGTGCACCCACAATTAGCAATTCTCTTTGTTCTTAGGATTTCTGCTTTGATATATGACAACAAATATTACAGTGAAATGGTAAAAGTATGTACACAAAATCATTAAACAAAACAAACCAAAAAAGAGCCATTATTTTTCACCCTTATTGTATTTAAAATTAAATATAAAAAGGATTTTTTTCTACTGAAAGTAAGAAGCAACATTAAATCTTAAAACAAAAAGGATTATTGAGGAGGGCAACCCCCTTCTGTTCAGGAGCGGCTTCCAGCCCTCTCACATGATTCGATTTTTGTGATAAAGTTTGACCTTTTGTTCCAATCACTTAAAAATGACTCCTGAAATACTTCGCTGCTTCCTTACAATTCGTTACCATGAATTGTTTGATAAAATAAATAATCATCAAAAAGCTAGGACAGAATAGTTCCCGTCACAGAAGATACAGTAACTGCAATTTTAGACGAGAAAAAAACAAAATGGAAATTTGTTTATATCAGGCGGTTATTTCTGATTAGAATGATGTACTGGGTAGCACCTGCGCCCCAATGACCCTTAAACATTTGGACTATTTATTATCAAAGATTTAATTCACCCCCCCCCTTTTTTTAGCTAAGAGAGTAAAAGCCAGAACGTCAATGGTGGGTGAAACCTGTCATTCAGAAAACAGAGAATTCTGGTGAATATATTATTCTTATTGAAAATGTAAGACACTGGATTCTCAGTGGTATTTTGATTATATGCGAATGACGCCAAATCAGTTTCAATATGTATTCCAGCTTGTTAAAGATAAAATATCAAAAAAGGGCACAAGATGGAGAAGAAGTATTGGTGGAGAGGAAAGATTGGCTCTTACACTTAGGTATTTAGCCACTGGAGATAGCAAACGTTCGTTATCTTTTCAGTATTTTATTGGTAGGTCGACTGTAACTAAAATAATAGCTGAAACTGTTAAAGCTATATGGGAAACCTTGCAACCCATTGTGATGAAGGTTCCTACTATTGAAGACTTTGAAAAAATTTCAAGAGCTTTTGAAGAAAGGTGGAACTTTCCGAACTGCATGGGTTCCATAGATGGAAAACATATAAGAATTAAATGTCCAACAAACTCAGGCTCAGTGATCTATAACTATAAAGTTTCTTCAGCATTGTTCTTCTAGCTGTTTCTGATGCAACATACAAGTTCATAGTTGTGGATATCGGTGCAGAAGGAAGTGCTAGTGATTCTGGGGTGTTTTCAAACAGTTCTTTTGGAAAAAGCATTCTAGAAAGTACAATAGAACTACACCCACAAAAAGTCATTGGAACCCATAGTTTACCACCTGTATTTGTTGGGGATCAGGCTTTTCCATTAAGAAAAAATTTAATGAGACCTTCCCAGGAAATGAACATCATTTATCACGCTCTAAGAGAATTTTTAATTACAGATTATCAAGGGCTAGAATGAGCGTTGAAAATGCATTTGGAGTGTTAGCTGCTCGCTGGAGGATATTTTACAGGCCAATAGATAGTAAATTAGAGACGGTTAAGAACATAACCATGGCATGTGTATGCCTTCATAACTATCTAGTAGCCGAGAGCTCCGATTACTGTAATTCAAGCCTTACTGACACAATTCGAGGAAACGGAGAAATTATACCTGGTCAGTGGAGGGTATCAGAGCCTTCATTTTGGAGCAGCCATTTGAACCAGCAAGGGTCCAGTAATCACACGCTCTTGGCCAATGAGACTTGAATAAAATTTCAAGAATATTTCAATTCTCATGATGAACAGCTATCTTGGCAAAGTGAACATCTATTTGGAAGTTCAAGATAAGCAAAGCTTAAGAGAAATAACAGTACTTATAACCATATTTTCATCATTTTGTTAAAAATTAAACAGACATTTACTGTCCTTGGTCTTCTCTGAGAAAAGTTTTCCCAGTGAATGTTCTACGGACTGTCCCTTTCTTCAAACAAGAAAAGAAAATTTAAAACTTGTCTCTATATTAAATCATAGGAAAAAAAACTTTTTTTTTTAAATCAGGTCTGCACCTCATCCGTGGTTGCCAAGTCAAATGGCACCTGCTTAATTTTTAATTTGGCCAGGGAGTTTTTTTTTCTGTCGAGGTGCTTCAACTCATTACAGACATACACTCCAAACGCATAATCCAGATTTTGGGTGTCCTTTGTTTATTCCAACAGTATTTTTTCTAATGGATCCTCTAAAACCTCCATTTTTTTCTTCTTATAACTTGGTCTCTTTGGTTCCATATTTGATGATGATGAAGAACTTGAACCACTGTGACAAAAGATTGCTTCAATTAATTATAGTGAGGTAATTTGTACAGGTCAATGAAAAAAAAACAATCATGATTATCATCATTAAAAAACCTCAAGAGCAGAAAATAATTCGAAGTTATCTGAAAGGTTGGGGTAGATTAAATTTTTTAAATTACTGAACTTAAACAAATTAAAGTTATTAAGACTTTAAGGAAGAAATATAACTATATATATATATTAAACTGTCTTGTATTTAAATTTGGTTATTCTGTTAATTACAATACATTAAACATAATTATGTTGTCTGTAATTTCTGCCGTAATTGGATGGCGG
Source organism: Artemia sp. Qi Xiang Cuo (assembly GCF_049724085.1). Taxonomy (NCBI): domain Eukaryota; kingdom Metazoa; phylum Arthropoda; class Branchiopoda; order Anostraca; family Artemiidae; genus Artemia; species Artemia sp. Qi Xiang Cuo. The sequence continues at coordinate 33,454,750 of NC_142809.1, forward strand.
CGAGAGAAAAATGTTAATGAGAAAAAAATTTGGAGCATTCAAAAGAGGCGGAGGGTTATTTATGCAAGTAGCTTTTATTTTACTCTTTAGCGTCTATTCACACGAGGCTTTTGCACGCTTGTAGTTGCAATTACATCTATGTCTTGTAACAAAATCTGTAGCTGTGTTTTCAAAATCAGTTACCAATTACCTTTAACCTGTGACCTTTTGCCATTAGTATCCTGGTTTCTGCTTTATTTTTTTCTGTTTTTGGTTGTTCTGTTTTTGGCAGCAGAACATTAATTCTAATTCTGTTTATTTTGCGGTTATTCTGTTAATTATAATTCATTAAACATAATTCTGTTGTGTGTAATTTCTGTTGTTGGTTTGTTATAATTGAATAGCAGCAAGAGAAGAAATGTGAATCAGAAAAAATTAGAACATTCATAAGAGGGGGAGGGTTATTTAAGCAAGTAGCTTTTATTTTACTCTTTAGCGTCTATTCACACAAGGCTTTTGCACGCTTGCAGTTGCAATTACATCTGTGTCTTGTAACAAAATCTGTATCTGTGTTTTAAAAATCAGTTACCAATTACCTTTAACCTGTGACCTTTTGCCATTAGTATCCTGGTTTCTGCTTTATTTTTTTTTTTCTGTTTTTGGTTGTTCTGTTGTTGGCAGCAGAACATTAATTCTAATTCTGTTTACTCTGTGGTTATTCTGTTAATTATAATTCATTAAACATAATTCTGTTGTGTGTAATTTCTGTTGTTGGTTTCTGTTATAATTGAATAGCAGCAAGAGAAGAAATATGAATCATAAAAAATTAGAACAGTCATAATAGGGGGAGGGATATTTAAGCAAGTAGGTTTTATTTAAATTATTTAATCAAGTAGCTTTTAATCTTTGGCTATTATGTTAATTATAATTAATTAAACATGATTATGTCGTGTGTAATTTCTTTTTGTGGTTTCTGTTATAATTTAATAGCAGCAAGAGAAGAAATATGAATCAGACAAAAATAGAACACTCACAAGAAAGGGAGGGTGATTTAATCAAGTATCTTTTATTTTACTCTTGAGCGTCTATTCACAAAGGGCTTTTCCATGCTTGCAGTCACAATTACAGCAATGTCCTGTAGAAAACTCTGTAGCTATATTGTAAAAATCAGTTGCCAATTACCTTTAACCTGTGACCTTTTGCTATTGGTATCCTGGTTTCTTTTTTTTTTTTTTGGAGTTGCATGTGGTTAGTCACCAGTAACCAGCATACTATAAAGAGGCTTTAAATTTTAATGGCAGCTAAAATGATTTACTGATGGCTAGTGACTGGCAAAAAGATTTTCAGTTGCATATAAAACAAAACTTTGTTTATTACTTAAATTCTTTCTTTATTCGTTTAAGCTATATCAATGTTGTTGTTTTTTTTTTTTAATTTAGGAAATGTATTTGCATATCTTTAAAACCTTATAAATTGGGATTGGGCAAAGTTGTGAAGCTGAAAGCAATTTTGCTGTACTTCATCTGTGGAAGATCTAATTTGCAAGGTTTCTCTTTTATAACATACAGATTTTTAAAGGTCATCAAAGGTCAAGATCCTCTAGAGGGAGAAGGAGTGGAGGTAGGTACTTCAAGATACTTTCCCAGGACATACTTTGGTAAATTTTACCAAATCATATTATTGACTTATGAATAAAGTGAATATACCACTTGTTGTCTTTTTTTATGCTTTTTCAAAATATAATAATCATTTTTGTCAGAAATAAATTTTACCTCCACCTTTATATATACCAATTCAGGTATATATTTGAAAAGTAGGGGGGTCGGGTCAAATTTTATTTCTGATGTAAATGTGAGGTAAGTTTAAACTTTACCCCACCCCCCTAATGTGCAAATATATACCCTGAATAAAAAAACATAAAAAAAAGGATCAAGTGGTATATTCACTTTATTCATAAATAAATAATATGATTTGGTAAAAATTTACCAATACTTTAGCCTATAGACTCATCTCTGAAAGATTCATTTTCCTAATCTAACCCATTTCCAAGATAGCCAAAAGTAGCTAAAGTATAATTTTACCACAATATTGAATAAATAACTAAAGAAAAAGAAATGAAAACATCTAGGCTGTGTGCCAAAAGATGGCATAGGCTAAGCATTTTTCTAAAAAGTATAAAAATGATGTCCTTTTACTAGTTGATTGGTAGTCTATCATCCATCCATCCTTGGGGAGAACTAAGGTAGATAGGCATGGAATAAGGGTAATTCAAATGGTCTTTGAGCTCTAGCCATGAGTAACTGCACAGATACTGTCCAGTAGGACCAGGATATATTGTAGGCTATATCCTGCTTCTACTGGCAGGGACTGCACCCTCCACTGAAAGTGTAGCTAGCCTTATCTCCATCTCTAGAAAAGAAGGGAGCAAATAAACCAAAAAGTAAAAATATCAAATAAATAGTTAAAGCAATGAAAATGTCCAAGCTGTGTTTACTGTTTAGCCTACCTGATAGTCCAGTCTCCCTGGAAACTTGGTCCCACGCCTTGACCAGCAGAATCTTGTTATGGTGGTCTTTGTGGCTTTTATTGAAGACCAATTCTTGAAACCAAATTGCTATTATCAATTTTTCAACAGTTTCCATTTTAAAAATATCAATTATTCTTGAAGTTGCTAATCTACATGCGAGGGCCCGCAAGTATTTAAAAATCGCAACGCATGCGGATTTGCGTTTTTCCGCAATACCGCAACAAAAAAATCTTTGCTAAATCCGCAAATCCGCAACGATTTTCCGCACTCCGCAGCAAGTGGGAACGAAGGCCGCGTTTTCAGGCTCAGCGGGTTTGAACACGGGTTGTTCTCGTGAAGTGCATCACGCGTTTTCACAAAGCGGGTTCTAGAGGAAAACACGGGGTTGAAACTTCGCAGCTGAAAACGCTTGATGCTGAGGAATAGAGCGGAGATTTTGAAAATGAAACTGCATGGCTACAAGGAACATTTTCGTGGCAACGTTGCATTCATCCTGTGAACACGTGCTTTTGGATTCTTTTGAGATTTTTGGTGATTTTAATGGTTAAGAAGACTGTAAACTGAATGAAAGTAAGTTGAATAGTGGTATTAAAGTTGGAAGTGACAATATGAGCAGCCAAGACCCCCAGCAGGGGGGTCCACTAATTCCTGGAGCTTATCCAACTCCACCCTATATGATTATACAACCTAATACCAGTGCTGGTGGACAGTATAGTAGCACTGTGCAGTATATTACAGCTCCAATGCCATACAGCCAGTTTCAGGCTGCCCATTTTCCCCAGGAGAGACAGTTCCAGCCTCAGCAGCAAGTTTTGCATATCCCAGTTAGTGACTCTAATGGACGACTCAGTGCGCTTAGTATGAGTGGATATAATTTACCTGTTAGAAACAGGTTCCAGGTGCTTGATAATAATAATGAATTTCCACCATTATCAGAGGATTCTGATGAGGATATGTCAAGTGTAAATCCAATGTTGGCAGAAGGATTAATAGATGGCAGAGTGAATGATAAGATTAGATTCCCAAGTCTGGGTTTGAATCCATCCTTGGGAAGAAAACGTGTGAGGTCCCCAGTAGAGACTTTGCAAAGTATAGTAAAAAGGCAAGAATTAGAAGCAGAAGTTTCTGGTCAAAGTGAGATTCCGTTGAATGAATCGCTTCTAGTAAGAGTGGAATTTGAAGTGACAGATAAAAATGAGAAACTAGTAGATGATTTTTCAATATTGAAATGTTTAAAGGAGAATGTTTTTCCCATCAAGTTTGATTTTGAATCAAATAGAGAAAGGAATGTGTTAATAGTTCATGTCAACGACAATGAAGAAGCTGAAAAAGTAATGAAAATACAATCAATTGGAGGTGTATCAGTGAGGGGAAAAAAGAAGGAATGCAATAAAATAGGAATCATCAAGGGAGTGCCCATGTATCTAAGCAAGGAACAACTTAAAGAATGCATAGAGTCATCTGTTGAGATTACAGAAGTAATTCGTCAAAAGAGATATAACAGGGATTTAAAGAAACTTGAGGATAGTTATGCGGTCATGGTCGTTTTTAAAGGCAAATTTCTGCCACCCACTGTATGGTGCTGCGGTAGGAAAAAAGAAATTTTTTTCTACAAACGTAGAATTATCCAGTGTTTTAATTTCCAGCGTTATTGCCATGTACAGAAAAATTGTAGAGCAAATGAGCCAGTTTGTTTGAGGTGCTGTGGAAAGCACGAATCTGTGAGTTGTCCCCTCAAAAACAGTGATTCTGCAGAAAAAGTTAAATTTTACAAATGTGCCAATTGTAAAGGATGCCATTCTTCAACATCGAGGGAGTGTCCAATTAGGCAGCAAAATAGAAATATTCTGGAAATGGCAGAAAAATATAACATGGGATATAGGAGAGCACAAGTTATGTACAGAACATATGCCCAAGCTGTTCACAGTAACCAAATTCACAGTGCCAAGTCAACACAGCGTAGTAGTCTTCCAAACCAAGGAACCGAACAAGACATATATAGAAGAGTATCAGACACAGTTACAAAAATTATTGTTCGACTATTATTATCCCCAGATTTGTTAGATATGGCCAGCTTTCCCCTAGCTGGAGAAAGTGGAAAAACTTTGTTCATTTATCAATGAATTAAATATTGGACCAATTGATTGTGAAGCAATAAGAAGCAAGTGTATAGACAAATGACTTTAAAGTTACTTTCTTGGAATGCATGTTCAGTGATGAAGGAGAAGAAGGACATGGTATGCCATTATGCAATTAAAGAGAAATTGGATGTCATATGCATTCAAGATACATGGCTTAAACCTTACATTAAAATAGGATATCATGGATTTAATATAATAAGGAAAGACAGAATAACAAAGAATGGAGGAGGTGTTATGATTGCAATCCGTCCAAATTTGCATTATGAACAGTGGGACATTGATAATGGTGATGAGCCTTCAGAAGAAGTGGAGGTAATTGGATGTGAATTATATCTTGACTCAAAAACTGTGATCAACATTGTGAATATTTACAATCCAAGCGGTAACAACAAGGAAGTTGGTTCCTTGGCAGCTGGAATTTTTGATGAGGTACCTAAAGCAGAAGAACTTATAATAGTTGGTGACCTTAATGGACACAGTAAAATGTGGTGCAGATGTGATTTAATTAATGACTCCGGAAAAAGTATAGAACAATTTTTACTTGAAGAAGATGTATACTTGGCCACTCCTAAGGGTTTACCTACAAGAAAGAATGTGCAATCCAGTACTTATTCAACTATAGACTTGGTGTTTACAAGGACTAGATTTTGCAACAAAGTAGATGTTGAGGTGGTAGAAGATCCTACACTGCATAGCGACCATTTACCAGTGTTAGTACACGTGGATAAGCCATGTCCACAGCAAACAACTAGCATTCCAAGATTTAAGATTAGAAAGGCAAATTGGAAGGAATTTAATTATCAACTTGAAAATATGGATATTAAACAAATTGTGCAGCTAGCACAGTCCTTGAATGACAAAGTGAAAGCTATTCAAGATGGAATCATAATAGCAGCCAAAAACTCTATACCCATGTCCGATGGATTTGAAACCATAAGGAATTATTCTAAGTGGTGGAATGAGGAGTGCAGTCAGTTCAAAAAGGAGTTAAAGTGCCAGCAAAACATTTACAAGCGGATATCTACAGTCGAGAATTATGTTGCAGTTAAAAAGGCTTACACCAAGTTTAAAAAATGTGTGATTGAGGCAAAACGTAGAAGTTGGAGAGAATTTGTTGAAAGTCTGGACTTTAGGACGCCAGTGTCTAAAGTTTACCAGTTTATAAAGAATATGAAAGCACAAGGTGATAAGACAGGAAACCCCTCCCTTACTTTTGAAAACAAGATATTGATTAGTGATTTAGAAAAAGCCAATGGAGGTGCAAAGCCTTTATTAAAGACTATCTGAAGAGAAGATCCCTTTCATGATGAGGTAGCACGATCAACACCAAAAGTAAGAAGACTTAGTAAAGTTGGTAACGATGAAACCTATAAACAGCCATTTACCATGAAAGAGTTGGAAAATATTGTGACGAGTCTTCCAGATACTTCCCCAGGCACTGATATAATTCATTCACGATTCGTGAAAGCAATGCCTAATAAATGGATGGATGCGTTATTGGAAGTAATGAACCTTGCTTGGGACAGTGGAGTCTTCCCTACTATTTGGTAAAAAGGCCAGGCCGTGATGATACCTAAGCCTGGTAAGGATATGTCAAAAATAGGAAACTATCGATTTATCACACTGTTACCGGTATTAGGTAAAGTTTTTGAAAGAACGATAAAAAAGAGGAGAAATTGGGAAATAGAAAAGAGGGGTTTTCTAAAAGATATCCAGTGTGGTTTTAGGAGAAAGAAAAGCGCAGTTGAAAACCTGATCGGTTTTAAACAAGATGCCCTTTATGTATTGCAGAACAGATGGATTATGGTTATTGTCCATTTGGATGTGAATAGTGCTTTTGATTCAATGGTGCATCGTCAGATATTGAGTGGGGTTATGGAAGCCGGAATCAGAGGAAGGACATTAGCTGTTACTGAGAACTATTTGACGGGAAGAGAAGACACTGTTAGAGTTGGCTTTGTAGAGTCTAGTATTATATTAAGAAGAAGACGGGGGTTCCACAGGGATCAGCACTTGGTCCTGATTATTATAATATTGCAGAATATGATATACCGATTGAGAATGGAGAGTCGAAAGGGATGATATTTGCTGACGATAATTCTTTCTGGGCAGTAGCAAGAACACTAGAAGAGACAATGGAGGTTGTAAAATCCACATTACAACAAATTGAACATTGGGCCAAGGGAATCGATTTGAAATTTTCCCCTCACAAATCTAAGATGATGGTGATTACTAGAAAGATAATAACGAACTTACCCATTCTTTATCTCAATGGTAATCCTATTGAGTACGTGAAACAGACTAAGGTCCTTGGGTGTGTAATTACTGACAAACTGAGTTGGTACCAACATGTTGAAATGGCTTGGGCTGCATGTATGTAAGAGATTATAGATTATGAAGTTGCTCACTTCATACTCATGGGGGATGAAGTCAGATATGTTATTGGAGTTTTATGTGAAGTAAATTTGACCCAAAATTGAATACGCTTCCGTGATATATGGGTCTGGACCGCATTCAACATTAAAAAGACTGGATGTAATACAAAACTCTGCTGTACGAATTGCTTTTGGAGCAAGAAAAACAACACCAGTGATATTCTTACTATTTGAAAGTGGTCTACCGGAACTTGAGACTAGAAGGAAAATAAGTGTATTGAAGTATTTGCAGAGATTATGGATAGATGACAAAACTAACCCTTTGAAGTCAAGAGTTATAAAACAAGGAAGAATCATCACTGCAAGCCCCAAAAATAAGAGGATCCAGGCACATAAATTTGAGCAATGGGAGAGTATTACAAAACCTCAGGGAATTGAACTGAAGTCTACTGAAATGTTAAGAGTACCTCAAGTGGTGTTATCACCTCCTTGGAAAGAGAAATCTGTAGTATGTGGTTTGGATTTTAAGCAGATTAATAACTTAGATTGGAATACCTGTTTCCGGATATGGAAGTTAGAAAAGTATCAAGGATACTTAGACATTTATACAGATGGATCAAAAAATGAAGGGATGGTTGGTGCTGCATTTGTTGTCCCTAAAATGAATGTTTCAAAACAGTTTAAACTTCACAGTAAAGCATCAGTTTTCCAAGCAGAGGCAGTAGCTCTTGCAGAAGCACTTGAGTTTTCATTATCAGACGTGCACGAGGAATATTTTGGTATATTGATATGTTCTGACTCTAAAGCTGTGATTTCTGCCATTAAGTCATTTCAGGCAGATCGGTACAAATCAGGAGAAATAGCTGAATGTTATTCAAAGTTGTTGATGTTGATGGAATCGAGGAGAATAGCATTGCAGTGGGTTCCATCACATGTGGGAATAATAGGAAATGAATTGGCAGATAGCAAAGCCAAACATGCAGCCACTGAAGGAATGATTCGTAATTGCTCCACCCCCATAGTGATCAGTCAATTGGAATGTGTGCGTAAAGCTGTATTACGAGAAAGCTTTGAGAATGTGAGAGATCAGACTGGCAATTTATTTGTTACAAGCAAGCTGCATTGGAAGTTCGAAAAGTCAATTTATAAAAACCTTCGCAGACACGAAGGACGCCTACTGTTCAGATTGAGGTCAGGTCACTGTGGCACGAATAACTACAGAGCCGGATTTTACGGTGAAGACAGCAATTGCATGACTTGTTCGGAAGAAGAGTCTGTGGAACATTTAATATTGGATTGCGAGGAGTATCAGGAGCAAAGAGACAAGATATATGCTTTCTTCAGAGGGAGGCCTGAACCCATAAGTTTGCACTCCATTCTTGGAGGGCTGAATGACTTAGAAGACAACCTGAAAATAGTCAGAATTGTAATACAATTCTTTAAGGAAATTGGAAAAGACTTGACGCTATAGAAACATTTAAGTTATGTGAAGTGATAAATATAAAACAGTGATTTGGTTCCCAAGGTGTTCAACACAAAGGGGAACTCAAAACCCCTGATGATGATGATGATGATGAAGGAACATTTTAAAATTTTGATGTAATTTCAAATGATTGAAAGGATTAGACAGTAGGCCATTTATCCTCATAGAATCTTAGGAGTCTGATAAAAAACTGTACATATATTTGTTGATTTGTGATACTTGAGATTGTTACTAGGTAATCAATGTAGGCTATTTCAAAAATCAATTGAGGCAACTGTTTGTCTCTTGACTGCCTAAACTGATTAAGTAGATTTAATTATAAAAACTACAAACTAACTGTTTCTTAATATAAACAAAAAATGAGAAGTAGGCTTAACACTTCTCATAGAGTTGTCACAGAATGATGTGTTTTGCTAACACTTAGGTGGCGCTCAAACAGGCACAATAAGAGGGTGACCAGCGTTTTCCCCCCCCCCATGGGAAAAAGGGTTTTCCAAATTTGAGAATTTTATTCAAGTTTTGTATTTTTTTATTATATACCAAGGACAGCAAAAACAAAATCTTACTGTTACTGTTAAATTAACAAGGACAGTGAGAATGAAATCTCACTGTTACTTTAGCCTACTGCTACTGATATGTACTGTTACTATTAAAGTACCAAGGGCAGCAAAAATAAAATCTTACTGTTATTGTTAAAGCAATAAGGACAGTGAGAACAAAATCTCACTGTTACTGAAATGTAGTGTTACAATTAAAGTACCAAGGACAGCAAAACAAAATCTTACTGTCACTGTTAAAGTAACAAGGACAGTGAGAACAAAATCTCACTGTTACTGAAATGTGCTGCTACTATTAAAGTACCAATAACAGCAAAAACAAAATCTTACTGTTAGTGTACTATTACTTTTAAAGTAATAAGGACAGTGAGAACCAAATCTCACTGTTACTGTACTGTTACTAAAATGTACTGTCACTATTAAAGAACCAAGGACAGCAAAAACAAAATCTTACTGTTACTGTTAGTGTACTGTTACTGTTAAAGTAACTAGGACAGTGAGAATGAAATCTCACTGTTACTGTGCTGTTACTATCAATGTACTAAGGACAGCAAAAACAGACCTAGGTACCTTTTATTCCTGCTAAACCCCAAAAAACTAAAGTTTAAACATACTTCCCAGAGTGAGAAACCCTTAGTTTATACAGTATCTCATATAAGGACCAGGTAATGGCTATCTGATCTTTGCAATACAATCCTAGCTTGTTTTTTTCCTGGATTCTAAACAAGTACCAGCTATGTTGATATTCTTCTTGATGATCAGTATAATTTTTTTTTATTTCTTATGTTTTAAGGCATTTTAGTGAGATTCCAAGCCAACCATAGACATATTGCTGTCACAAATGACTTTGCTCAAATAAGCTGATGGAAAACAAATAGAAAATATAAATTTTATTTTTTTGTTATTTCAAGACAAGAAAATCACAAAACTAAGCATTCACAGTGCTGGTTGTATTTTAAGCAAATACAATCCCTGATGGAGTTTTGTTGATACCTGTCTTAAAATAATTTGTCTAAATAAAATATATTGTTTATGGGACAGTAGTGAAAATGGCAGCAACTGTGACTTGAGTTGTTTTGCTTTCAATATTTTCTTTTTTCAAATAAAAGTTGTTCTCTGGTCACATTGGTGGTCCTGGCAAAGTGGTTGACACTCTGGGCTGGGAATCTTTTGTCCAAGGGGCACAGGTTTAATTCCTGGCACTGCTAGTTTATTTTGTTTGGGATAGGGATCAGTGATGTGACTCTGTAAGCTAAGCCAGAGTTGGCCAAGCTTTAAATGGATACCTGGAAAAATCTGGGAAGATAAGGAAAAAAGGCATGGAAAAGCATGGCGTGGCTGGCCCCTAGCTTCCTGCTTCACTTCTTGGCAAAAGGATCACAAAATAAAGATCAGTACTGCCAGTTTGGACCTTGAAAGTCTAGTGCCACTATACTAACTTACAAACTGGACTAGAGTTTGCATACAACATTTGATCTTCAGTGATTTTTAAAAGCATTTAGACAATCAGCCAATCAAGTCTCAAAGCGTGATTAGTATTAAGTAGATTTTCAGGCCATGCTGCCTTTGCATTTAAAACAAATGTGTCTTGCTGTGTTTAAGAAGAGATTTCGAAGTTATTAATTATTGAAAAGCACTTTCTCCTGTTTTGCCAACTTTTTTGGCAATAAACAATTTTTAATCACCTTAAAATATTTTTTTGTGATCTTTACCAGTGGTTGTCCTTTCTAATACACTTAACAATGATAGAAATATATTGTGATCACTAAAATTTCTTAAAATCTTACCTGTTTTAACAACTTAAGATTGTTCAAAAAGGTGTAAGAAAATATTTAAGTAGGCCTACTGACTTAGCAACAGAAACCTTCGTTAAAATCCATTAAATGAAAGCAGATATGAAGAAATGCAAGTAAGATAGTCCTTCTTATTGCCTGAATTGTGGACGTATGGACATGAGTGTGGGTCATGAGAGATGGTGAATGTAGTGAGGGATGAATACTTTGTAAGATTTAAAATTTAGGACAATTGCTCAGATTGGCAATTGAGCACAGAAGAAAAGTTTTTGATTTGTTTTTCTTTGTTTCTGTTATGTCAAGTTAATGTCAAGTATTTTAAAGTTGATTTTGTTTTCTTTTTTTTTGAATTGCCATGACCCCAGGGCTTTAGTGCAATAAGACCTACATATGTCCATTCATTTTCCTTAGAAAGACAAGAGTTCTATTTTTCCTACCTTCAATAAATTTAAATGTTTTTAATGTCCTTAATTCTGTTAATTTAAATGTCCTTAACTCTGTTAACATTGTATGATATCACAGAAAGCTGAAAAGTCTTAGATGTGGATACTGGTCCTTTTTAAGTCTCTCCTGTATAACAATACAACCCAAGCTTTAAACATAGGTATTTTTTTTTAGTTATTACATCTAGGGGGGGGGGGAGACAATGCAGGATTTATATTTTGTAGGAATGTGTGCTCCAGCACAATGGGCAAATGGTTGAGCATTAACTGAAAAGGCAGGTTAAAAGTCTGTGGTTGGGGGAGTGACACGTTAATAAGCTTTAGTTTTAACTTAAAGTGAGTCTTCACCTTGTTGACTTTTTTGAAATCTGGTTTGAATTTCTCAGATTCTGGAAGCTCAGATTACAGAGAACCCAGGAAGTGAAGACTCACTGTAGTAGTAGTGAGTTGATACAATACCCACCAGAATCCAAATTGCCAGAATTGGGAAGCCCAGATTCTTAAAATCCAGCAGGCAAAGACTCACTATTTCAATAATAAAAACATTGCTTTTTTCAAATTTCAGTAACGAAATAGACCAGGCCTGATTAAACTGTTTCATCTTTATTTTCTAGGCATCTATAACATCAAAATGGAATTTCACCTTCTTTATGAAGGCTTTTCTACAATTTGGAGCATAGAGGAAATTATCCACCCAATAAACGCTCTTCTATTTCTAAGCAATTCAAGTGGCTTAAATGTGCATCAAGCAGCTTTAGAGGCAATTCTTGAAGAGAATGGAAGGACCCAGCATCCAAAAGTACAGGGTTTTTCAGAAGTGACTGTGGAATCACTCAGTGATGAGAGATTCCGAGAACATTTTAGGCTGAATAAAACAACCTTTGATGTTGTTTGCAACCTGCTACAACAGGAACATGAAATTATTAAAGAATATTTTCCACATGAGTACCATGGTGGCTCTGGAACTGATTATAACAAGCCAATAAAGCTTGTAAAAGCAATGCAGATTACCCTGTGGTACTTATCAAATAGTATTTCAATGAGAGACATTGGTGACCGCTTTGGTGTAGCAAAGTCTAGTGTTTATTTCATGTGTTAGAAAATGCTGTTTGATTTTAACCAAGCTGTCTAAAAAGTTTATAGTGTTCCCCACTGACCCAAGGAATTGCCATGACATTGCTACTGAATTTAAAAACATCTCTGGTTTCCCAAATACCATTGGCTCAATTGATGGTTGTCATATCCCCATCATATGCCCAGCAGATCAGCAAGTTGCATATCGCAACCGGAAGTGCCAGCATTCAGTGATTCTGCAAGGAATTTGCACTGCTGAAAAGATTTTTACTGACATTTCAGCTGGGTTTCCTGGGTCAATGCATGATGCTAGGGTTATTTGGAACAGTGGAATATTTAGTAAGGCCACAAGTGACCAGAGTTGTATTTTCCACAATGGACAATACCATTTAGTTGGTGATTCCGCCTACCCATTGCTGCCATGGCTTATGGTCCCCCACAAAGATTTTGGTGCTTTAACCAATTGTGAAAAGAGATATAACAAGAAGCTGTCTAAAACTCGAGTAGTAATTGAAAATGCATTTGGGCTCTTGAAGGGTAGATTCAGAAGACTCCATATGCTTGATTGCAACATTGACTTTGCCCCCTATATTGTAACTGCCTGTTGCGTTCTACACAATATTTGTATGTCCAATGGGGACCTAATCCAGGAGTGGTAAGGAGAAAACGAAAGTATGCCATCCCAAGACTCATCCTCAGAAACTCACCAAAGTAGCAGTGGCAGGTCACCAGCTTCAACTGAGGCAATTGCAAAACGGAGATCCATATCTTCTAGTTTATGGACTTTTTTTTAAGAGCTTTAATTCTTTTATTATCTGAGTTATTTTATTAATTGTTTATTATGTGTTGTGTAATCACATTTTGCAGGAAATATAATCAACGCCACTGCTTTTACCTGCCATCAAAACTTATCTTAATATCTTGAATAGTCACTCATTCAAAGCTAGTTTTTTTTTTACTTTTAGAACCCATTAAATAATGTTGTATACCTTCTCCTAAAATCTGAAATTAGGGACTCAGGTCTTTCTTCTTTTCAAGAGGCTGGGGAAACTGAGATTTCTCCTGAGAGCTCTATATTTTGTCTGGAGAGGAGTTAGCGCCATAGTTCATGTTCCCTCAGAGCCTTCCACCTACCCCCCAAAAAAGGTTCAAGATTTTTGCATTTAAGAATAGCATTTAAGAATAGAAACGAACTTGAGGAAAACGGCCTAAAGATTATGGCAACTACGCTTAACTTTACTGACCCATTTTTTCCCTCTTTGTGCCATATTTTGTAGATTGTTTCAACTTAAAGACTTAAAAAAACATTCAGTGTTTTCTCTGTGATTTTTTTGACGTTCCGCTACTAGCGATTTATTCATACAGTATTATGAAGAAATAGGTATATCTTGTATAAATATATATAATATAATGTGAACTAACTGGATAAACTACTTGAAACTATATGTCACTAAATGGAACTCAATCACTGTCTGAGCTACTATTGCCTTTCCTTTTTTTGCCCTTCTTCTTTTTGGGCAGCTCATTTTTATTGGCAAGGGTTTCCATTAAAGAAAGGAAGCGATCAGACGCATCTTTCTGCTGGGTCAAAGCCCTCTCACGGACATCACAGTCTTTTTTTAATTGGTCCAGCAAGGCCTGACGGAACTTGCTATCCAATTTTTTATTTTCTTCGGTTATTTTTAATTCATCTAACCGCTTCAACGTCTCAGCCATGGTTTGCCTTCGATATCTTTTTGCTGGCGGAGGTGTAATAGGGCTCGTAGCCTTCTTTCTATGATTTTCTTTGTCATCTTCTGAGACTGTTTCCAGGACAATGGTTGGCCCTTCTCTTTCAATAGTTTCGTCTTTGGATGTGTCAACAATGTTACTCAGGGTGATGGACGGGTCTTCATAGATAACTGCCATCACCTCCTCATAGAATTGTGGTTTATCCATTGGAGCCGCTCCGGTTTTTTTGGCATTGTCTAAAAAAGTTTTCACATTCTTTTTCAAGTTATTCCACTTGTTCTTACATTTTTCTGCAGGAACAGCGCCAAGATTGAATCCAGCCTCCACAAGTTTCTCAGCAATGTGTTTATATTGAATATCTTTGCGTAAACTTTTGGACTGCATTCCTTCTTTTGATTTTCCAATATGATCGATCAGCATTAATGTAGCTGTATTTTCGTCTGCAAAGCACTTCCCCTTGGGTTTTTTTGACATAATCCAGCTTTCTTCTCTTGTACTGGAAGCTGAAAAGAAAACAAAATGATTGAATATTTGAGTTGAAGCAGTCTTGAAAAACATACTTAAAGGACAAAGGAATGCAAAAAAAAGTGTCACTAGCACCATTTAAGAGTGAAAGTCTCAATCCATATCCGCTAAGGGGTTTTTTCTTACATTTAGTAGTTTTCATGATTCTGAGCCTCCATAGGTATCTCCGCGTCCATAGTGCATCCAAGACCACGCTTTTTCTATTAGCTGTTGATACTGTCAGCACATTGTTGGTGGCTGCTTGTGATCCACTGTTCATGAGAACCGGTTTTCCAAGACCATGCATATAAAGACAATGATAGCAGAAATAGCTAATTAAGAAGTTTATTTGAACTCAGATCTTTTGGATTCGAATGCAACCACAATTGTTTATAAACTATACATTTAAGCCTGATTGCGTTTATTTGTCCTTTACACATACTACGCCTATTGCATTGATAGCTGGAAAAACGTTCCGAATAAGGCAACACATTGCACCTATGGCACACATACTGGATAGTCTGTGTCTCTCTGGAGCTTCGGAAGATATTTGCTGGATATATATTTTAACCAATTTTTTTTCCTAAGCAAATCACTCAAAAACTGGTATTGTCAAACAATATGGGATTATCTGAAGTTTTTTTTTGCTCAATATCTCCTTTTCTAAATCGACAAATCAGGCCAATTTCTTATGGCTACTAAATTTTATCATAACCTAACCTAGGAGACAAACTGCAAGTAGGTCCATTAACTCGTAAGCTTGCAATTTAGAATTCCTTTGGTATTCATTTATTTCTCTTGGTTATTGTATCATAATTTAAGACATTTTGATCACTTGTAGATTTAAAGGACGGTTTCAGGAAGGAAGGGGCGCCAAACTGGCAAGAAGAGTATTTTTTTAGAGTACTCATTTAACCATAAAAAGGATTAAAAAATACAACTATTATCTTAACATTTTTCTTTGATTTGTATTTTCTTGAATTTTGCATTTTGCAGTCTCTTTTGCTTTTATCAGTCTTGAGTTTGATTGTGACAGGTTTACTTAATCTAAATTTTTTTGTTGATTCATTAAAATTCCTTTGGTATTCATTTATTTCTCTTGGTTATTGTATCATATTTTAAGACATTTTGATCACTTGTAGATTTGAAGGACGGTTTCAGGAAGGAAGGGGCGCCAAACTGGCAAGAAGAGTGTTTTTTTACGGTTCTCATTTAACCATAAAAAGGATTAAAAAATACAACTATTATCTGAACATTTTTCTTTGATTTGTATTTTCTTGAATTTTGTATTTTGCAGTCTCTTTTGCTTTTATCAGTCTTGAGTTTGATTGTGACAGGTTTACTTAATTTAAAATTATTTGTTGATTCATTAAAATCTGCTTCAAAACATGGGGTTGGGGTGATCAGAAGGGAATTTCTGGTTAAATATCAAAAATACCTGACAAAGTAGAACCAGAAACTCCCCCAGAGGTTATTGTTTGGCAAATGCTAATTCTAGGTGACAGAGTTGAAGGTCCTGGCTGAATATGCATTCACTGCATGTCCATTACATGGTTTACATTTGATGAGCCAACTGCAAAATAAAATTATAAATTGTTTCTTCAATAAAAAGGAAAAGTAAGGATATTGAAGCTATTTCTTTGGGGGGGGGGGGAAGATCCATTATAAAAAAGAAAGAAGCAAAGAAAAAAAAACAACAGGGAGATAGAGAAAGTATAGGAGCTGCAACTGGTCCTGACAGAGATTCCAAACCCCTTGCCTTGGCCACGTCCCTTGATCTTGCAATTTCCAAGCTCTAAGTTTTGTGTAAATATGATTCTAGCTTAAGATATAAATAAACGATCTTGTTTATAGAATATTATCCACTCTAAATTGAGTGTGCATAACCTGTATAAGATAGAGACGGATTAACTGGATCTTGGAGAGATTAAGTTGCAACTATTGACTACATGATTTTCCAATTTGGTAATTTCAATATTTCCATATCTATTCTTATTCCCTAAATATGCTAGATAAATAGGTGATCATATAAATAGGGTTTATAGTTTAGCCAAGAGGTCACATGTTAATGAAAAACTGGTGAGTTAAGGGGTTAAAGGGTAAAACTGAAAAGGGTGCTGCTTCAGACTTTGGGAGGAGAGCCTTCTGTCTTTGTCGAACCATAGAATTCTTTTAGAATAAAATAGAAAAAAATGCATATGCTTATATTAACACAAAATAGAGTTCAAATTCATTCTAAACAAGTGTTGAGCTGGGCTGGGTTTACATCTGCTCAAGATTAATCCATAAGTTAACTTACCTTCACTTTCCTTCTGAACACTCAATGTAATCGCTCGAATACTTTGTCCTTTTTTATAGGAATACTGAGGTGGCAGGATGTCCCTGTATATCTGGTATATAGTGGAAGTTCCTGGAAAAAATATGCCTTTGTAACAATTTAAAACCACTTCATATGACAACAGAGCTTACGAGGAGAAATTTTGAACTAAAAGGTAGGGTAGCCTAAGGTAACATGGGACTTAATAAAAGGCTAAGCTGTAAAGAGCATGATGGCTTTTCATGCTTAATTTTAGAAATAAAATTTAGAAACTCCAACTCTTTGCTGAAGAATGCATTTACAACTATTTCAATTGCCATAATAAAGATGAAAAATAAAGATAATTAAATATGAATTTTTGCCAGTGGTAAGGTTCAATGATTTGATCCTTTAAAGCCGACAGTTCCCATTTCAGACTAATTGCTGTCTCCTCCTGAAGGTAAGAAGAAGAACTACAGTTATTTCAGCTGGACTTGCCAAATTTTGTCTCTTAACCATGGGGTTATCTTTTGTCTTTAAGCCTGTTTGACTGGAAACCAAAGGAGACATGAAGTTTTAATGAAGTAGTCAATTCTCTAATTTGTATGCCTATCCTTTGGTGAGACCTTGTGTATATTTTTCCTCTTTAAGAAGTTGAGTGCGGATGGGAGACTGTATAAATTTAGAAATTACAATATCTCCTAGATATTTCTTTATAAATATGTCAGCCACAATAAGTTTATAACATTATTCAAGGAAAGTCTGAATGCTTTAAATAAAGCAACTGGTTCTATGGGGAAGGCAAGGCATGTCCTCAAAAAAAAGAAACACTCAAATGAGACCATCTATTTTATTTGGAAGTATTTTATTTGAATTTATTTAGATTTATGCCTTTTGAGGTTTTATGACTTCCTTTAAATTCGCTACTGTTTTAGAGCCCAAAATACTGCTAGACAGAAGCTAAAAAACAAACAACAAACATACTATTCAATTAGGAATTCAATCCTCTATCTGAATATAAAATCGTTTCATCTGTAAATATATTTTAGAAGTTTAGAAAATTTTGGAAATTCCATAGACTAGTCTGGAATTTAAAAAATCTAATCTTGGTTTA
This sequence comes from Artemia sp. Qi Xiang Cuo, assembly GCF_049724085.1. Lineage (NCBI taxonomy): Eukaryota > Metazoa > Arthropoda > Branchiopoda > Anostraca > Artemiidae > Artemia > Artemia sp. Qi Xiang Cuo. Next base: position 33,472,767 of record NC_142809.1, read on the forward strand.
GTTTTCAGCTCACTTAGGTTTTTAAGGTCTAGACAAACCTATCTATAATGCTGCAGTCCACCCTCAAATCCCTTTGTCTACCCTAAAAGCTTGGGTCAATATCTACCAAATCATATTATTGAGTTAGGACTAAGGTGAATACACCATTCAATGCATTTTTTAAGGCTGATAAAAAATGTAATAAGCATTTCTATTGGAAATTAATGTCAGCCCCCCCCCCTAAATATGCCACTTCAGGGTTTGGTTAGCTATCGCCTCTATAGGGGGGGGGGGGGGCTGAAATTCATTTACGATAGACATGCTTATTATATTTGTAATCAGAATAAAAAAAGGCATCGAATGGTGTATTCACTTTATTCCTAACTCAATAATATGATTTGGTAGATTTTGACTAAAGCTTGATTTATAGAATGTAGGAGGTAAAATTTCCAGAAGAAATTATGGTAAACATGCAGATTAGTTCCCCCTGAAGTATAGGGCACAAAGGCCCTACCAATAGGACTGGGATGTACAGTAAGATGTGAGATGTTTGCAATCTGCTTTTAATGGACAGTATCTGTGCAATTTTATAGCCTAATTGAGAGAATAATATACAATTAGAAATAAGTTGTTTTTATCAGGCGGAACTAAACTGCACCTTTACAAAAGTTATTGTTATATTTGGATACAGCATTGAATTCTGTATCTATTAGTATGTTTATTTCCTTACTGTTTCATTATGGTCCTATATCTAAAATTAACCAACCTTGCAACCCAAGATGACCTAATACTAGACAAGGTAAATGTGCAGATAAATTCCCCTCTAACTGTAGAATACATATGCCCTGCCAGTAGAAGCAAGATATACAGTAAGAAGTGATTTGTTTAGCCTAAGCCCTGCTTCTACTAGACAGTAGCGGTAAAATTCTACTTTAGCTACTTTTGGCTATGTTGGGAAGGGGTTAGGTTAGAAAAATAAAACTTTTGGGGATGGGTCTACAGGCTGAAGTATACCCTGGGAAGGTATTTTGAAGTACCTACCTCCGCTCCTTCTCCCTCTAAAGGGTCCTGACCTTTGGTGACCTTTAAAAATTTGTGTGTTATAAAATTCAAACCGTGCAAAATAAATCTTGTACTTAAATGAAGTACAACAAAATCGTTTTCAGCTTCACAACTTCGCTCAATCACAATTTATAAGGTTTTAAAGATATGCAAATTCATTTTATAAATTTTGAAAAAAAACATTGATATGGCTTGAAATTATAATCAAATAACAGGGATTGCATTTCAGAACTAAAACCAGAGAAAAGGAAACTGATAGGTGAAAATCAAGGTAAAATGTTGTTTTGTCAAAATTTCAATTTGTCATTTTGTTTTGTCAGAAGACCCCCCAGAGGGAGAAGGAGTGGAGGTAGGTACTTCAAAATACCTTCCTGGGACACACTTTAGCATGTAGACCCATCCCTGAAAGTTTCATTCTCATAACCTAACCCCTTTCCAAGATAGCCAAAAGTAGCTAAAGTAGAATTTTACTGACAGAGTAACTGTGCAACTTTACAACCCAATTGACTGAATAATACACAGTAAGAAATGGTGAAGATGCAGTTTAGATCCTCCTCATTAAAACAACTTATTTCTAACTTGTATTATTAAGTCAATTGACCTGTAAAGGTGCACAGACTGTCCATTAGAAGCAGATTATAAACAAGTCACATCTTACTATACATCCCAGTCCCATTGTAGAGCCTCTGCACCTTATACTGTAGGGGAAACTAAACTGCACCTTTCCTGCAAGAAATAAGTTGTTTTTATTATGGGGAACTAATCTGCAGCTTTACTCTAGACAGAAGCTTGGCTCCCTTTAGGCTTGGATTGCCTCAACCTGCCATGTCAAGAGATCACATAATAACCCAATGGCTTCAAGTTTTACCATCTGCCAAGAATATCTCATAGCTTTGATAATCCTCTGTTACTTGAATAAGGGATCCCAATGAGCAAACTTCATGGGCTGTAAATTCAGGATGGTTGTTGTTGTTGTTGTTTGGGGTTTGACGCGTTCGACCAATCGTTCATATGCGTCCGTATCACTCAATTATTCTGTGCCTTCTGTAATCACTAGCTTGCTTGGGTGTCACATTAGTCAATATTCATTGAGCCATGTCAGGTATCACTTATTGTGCTATTGGTAGGGGATCATTCACATGTAGCAAATGCCTGCGTTGAAAAACAAGAATCAGAGTAATTCGGCACTGCTTCATAAAACAATGAAAATGCAATTACAACACAATTAAATAAATAATGCCAATATACAACATTCCTGTCACATGCGTCAACTAAAAAAAAAAAAAAAAAAAAAAAAAAAAAAAAAAAAAAAAATTCACGTGTAGCAAATGCCTGCGTCGAAAAACAAGAATCAGAGTAATTCAGCACTGCTTTGTCATAAAACAATTAAAATGCAATTGCAACACAATTAAATAAATAATGTCAATATAAAACATTCCTGTCACATGCGTCAACTAAAAAAATACAAAAAAACACAAAAAAAAAAAAAAACAACAAAAAAAAAAAATTATATAACATAAATAAAAGGAAAAAATATAAAAAGTGTGATGACTCTAAAATTAGCTAATATGAGGGTGTAAAAAAAAAGAAAAAAAAACTTAAAGGGAAATGAACCAAACCAGGAGTCTTAACAAAGCTGCCTAAAACGTTCGTGTTTAGTCGTCTAGCCCAAGGAGGATATTTGCAATGGCCTAGAACAGAGCACATTGTTAATGCGTTAAATGGCTTTTCATAGCAACTCCTTAGTGTTTCCTTCTCTTTTTCATATTTTCTACAGTTATACTTGATGTGACGTATGGTTTTATACACATCACCTGTGTCGCAGTTGGGGGAAGGGGCCATTTTCCAATGGAAGAGTGTTGATTTAGTCCTTGCATGGCCACATCTAAGACGAAAGAGACAAGTTGAAAGGATGCGGGATGAGAGGTACATTTTTTTTGATGGCTGCTTGTAATTATACAAATCCAGGAGCTGGGTATGGAAAGAACGGAGCCAAGCCTCTTCTTCCTCCAAAATATCTGAACTAATTGAAGACATGAATTCAGGTCCAGCAATAGGGGTTTGAGTGATCAGACCCAGATGGGAGGCTTGTTTTGCAGCCTGGTCTGCTAATTAAATTCCCTTTATACCACAGTGTGCTGGGACCCATATAAATAGGGCTGATATACCCTTTCTTGCAAGTTGTGTAGTCAGATTTTCAATCTCCATGGCAACATTTCTTGCTTGGTGTTGCTGGTGTGAAAGGTAGTCCAGAGCTGACAGTGAATCAGTGCAGACAATATACTTCCGATTTTTGGTCTCTGTTTGGCTTGCTATGGAAAATATGGCTTGGAGAGAAAACTTCAGTTCCATAAGGTCTGCAGAGAAAATTGTCAGGTAGGGGGGTAAACAGTAGGAAAGAGACAGGCACTGGGAGGGTATAAATCCGGCGCAGCTGCGTCTCGTTTCTTTCTATGAGCAATCTGTGTAAACTTAGATTTAGTCCTGGAATTCTGCAAACTTCCCGGGCAATAGGATATTCATCACTGTTTGGGGGAGGTCCTCCTTTTTTCAATGCTGATCTTAGGAATAATGAGTTCCGCAATTCCTTTGGAGGTGCTGGGAGTATCATCATCCAAATTATCAGTCAGCCTGCCATTCTCTATGAACTCTTCCATGCCAGGAAGGCAAAGGAATCTCTGAAAAGAGGGCATCTCTGTTGGTTTGTAGCGGACATCAGGGTTGTGGTGGCTAGTGATTCCTTTGTAGATAATGTGGTTCTTGAGTCTTATCTTTTTTGCAAAATATCTTGCAAGGAGATATTTTCTGGAGTGAAGAGACTGGATCCCCACTTCACAGTACATAGCTGTAATAGGAGCTGATTTTAGGAAACCAAGGGCTGTTCGCAAGATTGCGTGGAGGGTTGTGTCAAGTTTCTTGAGGAGATATTTCTTAGCAGATCCATATATAAATGATCCATAGTCTATCTTCGACATTACCACTGACTTTACATTAGTTGAAGCAAAGGCTGTGGGGGTTCCTCTTCTTCCAAGGTAGAGAGCATTAATGAAGTTTGGTCTTTGTTTGAGACTGCCAATCAGCTCATCCAGATGGGGTTTCCATGTCAGTTTTTGGTCAAATACAACTCCCATAAAGAGTGCATGTTCTGCAACCACAATCCCATGTCCATTCAGTTTCACCAGTGGTTTGAAAGCATCCAGGTTATGCAATTTGTGGAAAAACACACTAACTGACTTATGGCTTGAGAAGACCATATTGTTACTTTTTGCCCAAATTGATAACATATCTACAGCTTTTTGAGAGGCTGACCGTATGCATACAGGGTCTCTCCCCACAACTGCAACAGCAATATCATCAGCATACAGAAAGAGCTCTGCTCCAAGAACAATTTCCAGGCTTATATCATGACAATAAACTGAGAAGAGAAGTGGACTTAAAACAGCCCCTTGAGGGAGTCCAATGTCAAAGGCTTTCCTCTTAAACTTCAGGATGGTTAGCCATTTTTGAATTTATCGCCAATAAACGCAAAACTCGTGTTTGAACCTGGTATTTCTGTGGGTTCCAGATTAAAGGAACCCGGGTTCAAACACGGGCAGAATCCGGCAGATGAATACGCTTGGAAGCGGATTTGTGTTGAACCCGCAACCCTAAAAACGCATTATACAGAACTCGATGGCAACCCGTCTTTGAACCTGGTGCCTGAAAACAAGGCTGAAGGGTCAAACCCGAGTTCTGCGTTCGTTGGCGGTAAAGTAAAAAATGGCTAACCACCCTCAATTCACAGCCCATGAAGTTTGCTCATTGGGATCCCAAACAGTTGATTTTGAATTGAAAATCAAGTATTTTGCAGTAGACATCAATACATGGCTAATCGTAGAAAAAAACAAGACAGATAGTCCGAGTAATTGAGAGGGTAATTCTATTCCTCAGCATCAAGCGTTTTCAGCTGTGAAGTTTCAACCCCGTGTTTTCCTCGAGAACCCGCTTTGTGAAAACGCTTGATGCACTAGACGAGAACAACCCGTGTTCGAACCCGCTGAGCCTGAAAACGAGGCTCTGACTAGAATTAAAATAACTAATTATTTTACAAATGAAGAACAGAAATTAGTGATGGGCAGAGCTGAGGCCATATGGAAGACATTCTAGCCAAAATTGATCATAATTAATCATGAGAGCAGTATAGAATGCAACCACTACTTGACAGGCATGAGAAGGTTGGGATGCAATTTCTATACTTGGAAATACCACTGGAAAGAATTGAATGGTACATTTGGTAAATACATATAAGATTCCATATCAGAACTAGGGACAAGGGGAACACTAATAAATACCTTTTACTCTTTCTAATTGTAATACTTGTTTCGGTAAAGTTCTACCAAATCATATTATTGAGTTAGGAATAAAGTGAACACACCATTCGATGCCTTTTTTATGCTGATTAAGAATATAATAATCATTTCTATCGTAAATGAATTTCAGCCCCCCCTATATATACCTAACCTAACCCTGAATTGGCATATATAGAGGGGGGGGGGGGCTGAAATTCATTTCCGATAGAAATGATTATTATACTCGTAATCAGCATAAAAAAAGGCATCGAATGGTGTATTCACTTTTGTCCTAACTCAATAATATGATTTGGTAGAACTTTACCCTTGTTTCACTCAAAAAATGTCTCCTTCAATTCTCATAGTCCCATATATAGGCTTATGACATATGTGGATACAAGATAACAAAAACGCTCAAACCACATTATTATTTCTTTACAACAAACAACTGGGTTTTTCAATCATATTATCAAGTTCGTTTTCAATGTTATCTATATTCATAAATCTGTTTAAATAATGTTTCATATGTACTATATCTGAAAGTCTTCTACAATCAGATATACATGAAATGGTTTTAGCAGGTCAATAAACTTAGGTAAAAGATGTATACAATTCAATAGTTGATACAGGGATGGGCGAACACATTACTTAATTTGGTATTAGCTAAAAGTTGGGGCTATTGAGAAGGAAACATTTTAAGACAACAAATATTTCTTTACAATATGAAACAAAACAGTTAAATATTTTGAAGGTGCTACTTTATCCCACCCCTCTAATGTGCAAATGTATTGCCAAAATTGTATATTTCCCATCTGTTTTTGTGTTTCTTGACTTCATCAATATTTATTTAATTTAAAGAAAACAAGGGTTTAAACAAGAGTGATGCATGGGAAATAGAGTAGGGTTATATACTTGCAGGTTAGAGGAAGGGGTTAATTTTACTGGAAGTGCCTTCAAAATAGCTTAACTACAATTTTTCTCCATACTTTTAAGTGAGAATTGTTTTCTTTTATATGTTTCATATTCAGTAGCTCTGATTTAAGACTAATAGACCTTGATCACTGTTTTTTTTAAATTTCTAGTTTAGTGGCTTTTTGCTCTCTTGGAAAATATTTGAGTCAGGTGAATGAATCTTTCAAGAATGCATCAAGAGCCTTAATAATCTCTTAGAAAAATATTTTGAAATACTTACCTCCACCTCCTTCTTCCTTTAAAGGGCACTGATGCTGGATGACCTTAAACAATCCTTGTGAAACCTTGCAAATTAAATAATTATAGATCACACATTTTGATTGTAATTCAACTTTACTCCCTCCCCCCACCCCCAATGTGCAAAAGCTTAGCCCAAATTCTATATTTCCAATATATTTTGTGTTTCTTGATTTTGTCATTATTGATTCAATGTTTGGGCAGATTGTTAAGACAAGAGTGAGTGTAAAAATGAGCAGGGAATATGTAAGGTAAAATCCTGGACAAGCTACTTTTTGATATCTTGGAAGAGTTAGGTTAGGAAAACAAAACTTTCAGTGATGAATCCAGGGTCAAAAACATGCTCTAGGAAGGTATTGCCATTCTACTATGTTAAACCCCTTCTGATTTCTAAGTCTTGGAATTTTGACAAAACAACATTATATCTTAATTTTGAGTTTCTTTTTCTCTGGTTTTAGTTTGAAAATGCAATTCCTGTTATTAGAGTAGAATTTTAATCCATGCCAAGGGTTTTTTCCTAAATTTAGGTGTATTTTTTTAAGCAGAAGATCTATTCTGTATGGTTTCACTTTTATAAAACAAAAGTTTTTAAAGGTCAGCAAAGATCAATGCTCTCTATTGGGGAAAGGACTAGAGATGGGATGGCTACTTCAAAATATCTTTCAAGGTCATAGTTTAGTCTGTAAACCCATCCCAGAAAGCTTTATTTTTGTAACCTAACCCCTTCCCAAGATAGCAACAAATAGTTTGTCTAGAATTTTACCATATATAATTCAGACTATATATTTGCATGGGCGCCCATAAGGGGGAACAAGGGGGGAGTACCTTCACCTTAGTACTCTTAGCATCATTAGTTACAGTAAATGTAGTTGTAGTACTAAAAGTATACACATAGTGCCTTCTGGCTAGTTCAAAATCCCCCACAATGTACTCTTATAGATCTAACTTATTAATATAAGTTGTTCTTGAGATATTGCTTTGTCACCTTTTTGAAAGTCCACATGCTCATATTTTTTTTTGATTTAGTTCAATGTCTGCCTAAATATTCCTTGTATTTGATTACTGAGGATGTTGTTACATTATCTTTGGACTATTGCTCTGAGGGTTGTGGGGGGAGCATTGGATGTGTTTGGAGAAGTGATTGACGATAGGGAGGGGAGCTGGTTGCCCTCCATGACCTCTTTTTGAAGTTCCTAAGACATTTCTTTCTATAAGAAGTGCCCTGGTCTAAAAAACAAAACAATATATTGTGCCCACATTGCTCTTAACTTAGGCCGCACTATTGTGCTGCCTATGATATTTTGTCTTGAGATTTTAATTATACAGCACTGGAAGTACCAATTAGACCAGGTAAACCCCCCTATAATTCAGCCTATGGGCACCCATGTATATTGGCACATACGGAGGGGGGGGGAGGTAAAGTATAAAAAACTTGCAGTTAAAAAGTTTTAGTTATAGCCGTCTAGATAAGGATATGTAGAGAAGGAAACATTTTATGAAAAGAATTCATAATACGCAGAATAATTGTAGATAATATATATTGCATGCATCTCAGCTATACTTTATCACTAACTCCTTCCCTTAATATGCAAATATATAACCCAAATTAGATATTTCTAATGCATTCTGCCTCCCATCAGTAACTTGTTTTTCTGGTTTTGTTCTGTCATAGCTGACTAAATCTACTGGTACAATGGATGAATTTGAGCCATGTATTTGAAAATTTAGGGGGATGGCCTAGGGGTAATGTATAGGAGGGCTAAAAGCAAGATATCAGCAACAATTATTTCTGTATATTAATTATCAAGTAGGAATTGTTTTCTTAACGTGTTTCCTTCTCTAGGTATATACTATTACAAGTAGGAAAATATGCATGTTACAAAGTATAAATTGTTTTCTTTACATGATTTTGTAGCAACAGCCCCAATTCTAGACTAAGCTTAGGCCACAAAAAGATTGGGCCAGATCTGCCAAATATATGAAAAAAGGATAGATCTGCATAAAATTCAAGTCTTGCCTTAATCTCAGCAGCAATAAAATTCCTTGTAACTTGAAAGACTCCTAACGCAGAGCCATTATCAGCTATGCAGAAATAAATTCCTAATGGAGAAGCGTTTCAGAATAGAAAGCATTCTACCCACTAAAGGAGGGCTCTTGTCCTTTTGGTGCACAACCACGGCTGAGCCACCGTGATTTTGGAATTTTTGTCTGGTTCCAAACTTTCAGTCAAAATAAGCCAAAAATAAGCCAATTTTTTAATGAAAAAAAAGCCCACTTTCTCACCCCACGGCCCCCACGCCCACTCCAAAATTCAACCCGCCCCTGACGGCTAAAACCAGCCCATGGGGCGGAAAACAAGCCCATCTGGCAACACAGCCTCGTTCGATAAATTCAGAGAGGGATGGGAGAGGAGTAACTATGTGACGTTACATAACCTCTTTCGAAGGGGAAGCCATCTACATAGAATATGGCAATGTTTTCAAAAGTATATCCACGATATTATTCTGTTTTGTTTCAATTAATATATCAATAAATTGAGTAAAAAGTATTTGAGTCACGTCGTAATAGCTTCATGCAATAGTCCAATGGGGGAGAATTATTCCCCATTATATTTTCAAGTGTTCCCTGGGAGAATATCTTCCGTTGAAGTGATAACTCGAGGAAATCGGCATCCAAAATAAAATGTTTTTCTATAATCACAAGATTCGACCTTATTCTCTCTTTCTCAAATTCATTAATTTTTTTTTATCCTAACACTCTCACTGCTGACTCTAGACTAACCACAATTCGTTCTACTTCAAGAATATTGGATAACCTAAAAAAATCTAACAAAAAGAAAAGGAACATTTTCGATTTCGAAACAATTTTATTGTGCGTGATCATACAACAATAATATACATTACACATATACAATTATTAATATAACTTATTGTCCACTATATACTTCACTATTGCAATTAAAGCCCTTTTAACTCTATTCACATGTACTATATCAACTTTTGCAGCGAAGCATAATTGATCCTCCATTTTAAATTTCCTCAATGATAACACATATCTTGCATATACTTCATCCCATTCAAGACAAAGCCGTGATCCTCTCGTGGTTTCTACCTCAATGTTTGGTGCTCTTGTATCATTGCTGCCGCTACTAACTCCACTATCAACTTCTAATAGTGTAGACATTCCACTCATTATTGCAAATATATCTTAATAAACGAGTAAAGTCAAACTGTTCTCATTCCTTGAATTCTATTCTCACACTAATAACAACTATAGCCAAATTCCGTCCTTATATCTGTTACGTCACTCCCGTCTGTATTCAATATACTTAGAAACATCTCTGATTGGCCTAGAAAGAGACATATGATCTTGTTCCGTTAGTGGATCAATAGAATTGTCATGCTCGTATTCAGTGCGCATGTGCATTTTCCCGTCATTGTTATAAGTCCCTGATTGGCCTAGAAAGAGACACGTTATCTTGTACAGTTAGACTGGTTATAGATGGCAGCAGAGGTACCCTGTTCGAATGTAAATGCCCCTCCCTACTGAAATCACAATTTTGTTTATTTGTTTATATTAGCTAGGACCCTTTTAAACAAAGGGCAAAAAGCCACTCTTTGAGATATCAATTATGACACTATAATGTATATAAAATGAATAAGAAATCAATAAAAGAATTGTAATAGAATATAACAAAAAGTATCTTCCCTTGCACCATGCGGGATTGAACCTCAGAACCCACGATTGGCAGGAATGAGACCTTCCACTATACTTGCAAAAGGGTATTTGAAAGTATTATTTCAAAAGGTCTTGCTAATTCAAAGAATCTTAATTAGCTGATTTATTACTTCATATTGTCCTGTTAGTTCAAAGTTTCAATGATGTGTATGGATAGTAAACAGTCCGACAACGCTATCAAAATAGTTTAGAAAGAAATCCTTAGGTAAATTTGAGGGAGTTTTAAATTACTGACCTACCTAAGAAATAGACGTACCCACAACCCTTGGGCACCTGTTGGAAGGTAGGGGGTCATTCCCCCTGGAAATTTGGGATTATAAATTTATTATGAGGAATGGCTCAATTAAATAGAACAAAGGAATGGCTCAATTGGCCGGCTTACCTTCCCCATTTTCCTCAAGGTACCCATTTAGAGCTTTGTTGACTTTGACTGAGCTTACAGAATCACACCACTGACCCCCGTAGCAGATAAAATAGCCGGCCTTGCTAGGGCCGGTTGACCCCCCTCCCTATTTCTTTCTTGGATAATTCCGGATCTTCATTAGAAGGGAATTCTTTTTTAAGTTAGAGGCAATCGTACGGCATTACCTATTGTAAAGAGCCCCTAAGAGTTCAATGTATTAATATTTGTTCATTTATTTTATCCCACAGGCACTTCATGTGTAAAGGGGGGCCAAATAATTTTTGGAGGGGGCACAGTAAATTGAAAATCGAAAGTTCCAGTGCCCTTTTCTATGATTTAGCCTGCTTTTTAACCAATTGGTACTGAGTAAGTTGTTACTGACTACAGTGTCTTTAAGAAATAAACAAAAAATAAGTTTTATTAGTTGAAAGTAAGAAGTGACCTTAAAATTTAAAACGAACACCTGCCTCTTTTCAAAAAGGTGCTATGGTAGGTATACGACACCAAAAAAGCCATGGATCACGCAAAGATTACTTACCCGTATTGAGCCGAAATATGCTATTCAGGCAATATATTGATAATCCTGATGAATTTGGTACCAAAGTCAAAAGCTATAGAAACACTTTGACATCCCTGCTTAGGGAAGCTAAACAGGCACATTAACATAAACAGTTTCAAGAAGCAGAAGGATCACCAAAGAAGACTTGGACTCTAATAAATGAATGCCTGAATAAGAAAAAAAAAAACAACACATTTCCTGATATCATGATGAAGCCAGATGAAACATTTTCAACATCGTAACAAGAAGTAGCCAGCAGGCTCAATAAATTTTTTGCAGGCATTCGAGAGGCAACTGTATAGAAAGCTTACGACCGGTCAACTATCGGCAGAGATAATTACAAAAAATACCTACCTTCATCATCTAGCTCCTCTATGTTTCTGTCACCCGTCTCTGAAGACGAACTCCTGAAGACTGTGCAAGCCATGAAAAACGGTCACTCCGAAGGTCCAGATAGGTCGTCAACTTACCTCATCAAGAATACCATGGATTGTTATGTCATCATTGTCACAAATGCTATAAATTCTTGCTTTAAGGACGGAATCTTTTCCACTGTTTTCAAGTCGGTGAGGCTTATACCCCTTCATAAGGGTAGCGACCCCAAGCAGCCTTTGAACTACTGCCCTATCTCTATTTTTTCTGGTTTTTCGAAAATTATGGAGCGTTGTATCTACAACACAGTGATGAATTATCCGACTAAGTCTAATTTCTTCATCATGCAACAGTTTCGATTCAGGCCTGGGCACTCTACCGAACATGCTGTACTGGTTTTGCAACAATTTCTAAATGCTGCAACTGATCGTGAAGAAAAATCAGCTACAATATTTGTGGATGTGAAGAAAGCATTTGATACGATTTGTCATCCGATTCTTCTGGCTAAGCTTGACAACTGTTGAATAAGATGCAATGCTCTCTGACTCAGCCAGTCTTACCTTACTGGTAGGAATCAATTTGTGGATGAAGGTACAGTAAGATCGGTACGAACCCCATGTTCAGGAAAGGTAGGGGTACTGCAAGGTTCAATTCCTGGACCACTTCTGTTTCTGTCAATGTCCATAGCAATTGCAGGCGATGGACTTGCTCTACTATTCGCAGACGACACAGCTAATTCCGTCACAGGTACAAATGAACCATCGGTCAAAGAAAACATCTGTCGTAGTCTAATGAAGCTATTGCAGTGGTTTGCTGACAACCGCATTGCTTTAAATTCATTGAAGACCCATTTTATCATCTTTTCTCGACTTCCTTATGCCATATCGTCACTTTCTCAAATTTTTGTCAATTTTAACGGAGAACTAGTTACCATTACTACAAAAGAATCTTGTAAGTACCTAGGTCTTATAGTTGATGAAAATTTATCTTGGAAGCTTCATCTTGATAGACTAAGGATTCAGCTAGGAAGGAATGTAGGGTTATTGCGGTATTGAAAATCTTTACTTCTCTTTACCTGCCCTTCATTAACTTTATTATTCTTGAATTCTGTTATTCATTTTTGTTTTAATTATTGTCCCATTGCTTATTTAAATACTTTTAAATCTCGAATTAGGCCCCTTCAACGTCTTCAAAATAAAGCCCTTTGTACATTAGAAGCACTCCTTCCTTCCCCCTCGACACTCCCTGACAGGTCCTCTACTGAGAGTCTACATACATTTTGGAACATATTTCAAGCTGATCTTGTCATTCTTGTCCATTGTGTCCTTTTTAGACTTGAAGAAATTAAATAATTGCTACCATTGGCTCTTGATTCTATTAATTTCTCGCTAATTTCGTTTGTTCAGAATATGTATAGTCTAACACGACGTTCAGCTAAATTGTCTTGCCCTGGAATTTCTACTAAACAATCCAGATTGTCTCTTAAAGATTCAATAATAAAGTTTTGGAACATTCATGAAAGTTATATGGATGCACATTCCTCTATTTCGCTTTCTAAAAATAATTCAAAACTATACCTAATTGATCATTATCAATTAATATGAAGTCCCGGTTGCCAGTGCTGATGCTAATTTATATTTTGTTTATTATCTTATTTGGAATATGGGCTGTGAGTTGAATGTGGTGTCTAATTTTCTTTTTTATGATGTGTAGTTTTATTGTTTATTATTATTCATTTTTTCATTACTTTTATAATATTATTTATTTTTTCTTCTAAGGTTGCCGATTTTCAGTTTAACTCACTTTGTAGGCACCTTCTTTAATTATTTTTCTTTTTTGTTGTATAATCTGTTATAATGTTATAGTGATTGTAATTAGTTTGAAAATGAAAAGAACTTGAACTTGAACCAGTTTTATTTTCCACAAATGCATCCGATAAAAATTTTTAAATAGCCATCTGTTCAAAAATAGTCTGAAGCTCATATAATAAGGCCTTTAGGGCTGCCAGAATCCCGTGGAATCGAAGGGTAAGGGTCGTAAGTTAAACCTCAGGGAAATATAAGATTTTTATGGAAGGGATGGTCGTGTGAACTTTAGAAGAGACTCATTTGATTTGAGATGTATAGTTCTAGTTCCCTTTTAATGTAAAACATGCTGGAAAGCAACTAGCCCCTCTCCCTGACACCCTCTTTTCCCAAAAATCATTTAATTGGAATTGTGAGATGGCCATTTTGCAGATGATCGTCCAAAAAACATATAACAATGTCTTTACGGTGGATGCAATCCCGCAGAGCCCATGGGCCAGGATTGTAAGTTATGTCTATAAGGTATATAAGGTTTTATGGAACATCGGATCGGATGGAGCCCATTTGATTGAAAGTCAAAAGTTTTTTTTGCCCTTTTTAAGAATCAAAAGTGAATGGAGGGATGTCAACCCCTCCCCCCAAGCCTATCATTCCCCGCAACATATCTGATCGAAATTTTAAAAAAGCTATTTTATTGAGTATTGTTGAAAGGTCCAGTATTGGGGATGTTACGCTTCTCACAGTCCTCATAACAAGGGCTTTATGTTAAGCAAATCGTTTATTATTTAGACAACGGTAACGACGAACGGTATTCAGGTGAGTTTTTCAGAGGATGTTGAGGGGAGTGTTGAACTAAATCAAAACACATTATTTGTATATGGATTGTCAAAAGGGTTCGACACAGGAATAGATGGGTATATTAATTTGGAAAGTTCAGGAAATGATAGGGGAGATCATCAAAACGGCAATATTTGCATGCTATCAATACTACTACAAGTACCACCACACTACTCCATTTACAGTATTAAAGGGAAGTTTTAACTAAATCAAAAACGCTATGTGCATGCACATTGTCAAAATACCATATCTCAAGAATTTATTTGGGTATCAAGTTGAGACTTTCAGAGAATACTTGAAGGGGAATATCATCCCACCAAAAGCCAATATGTGCACATTACTGCTAATACTACTGTTATATACTACTTGTATTGCGACTACTTGTACTGACAACAAAATACGTTTGAAATGCTTTCACTTTTCTTACTTTCATAAATAAAAAATTATCAAAATTTTAAGGAATAAATATCAGTATATGTCAATTAAACCGACTTGTTTGCTTTTTTTTCAGTAAAGCGCAAATTGTGTTCTGGTCTTGACAAGGCATGGGGGTTATCGGCCCTACTCATTTCAATTTTTGATCTTATATATTTCTAATACAATATAGCATACAAAGAAATTTTTCCTTCATAAATGGAGGAGCGGGAAGCCTTAAGCCTCAAAAGTGGGTTTCTGTACCCCAATCTAAGGCCTGAAGACATAAAACTATATTCTTCTTTTTAGAGAGAAAAAAATTGTGAGAAAAAAACTACCAAATTTTTTTAGGTAATTCAGGTCAGTCTGAAGACAGAGGGGCTTAGACCCTAACCTCCCTTCATTTGAGACACATGTGACACGCTAGTAGAGGGCATCGTCTGGATTCTATGGGACGTATAGGAAAACATTTCTACGGGACACATACACCTTTTCAAAAACAGTGAGTAGAACCTGTCAAAGAGTTTGATAACCTCTTGCTTAAAGGTATCTCATCGGGTTTGGTTAAGAATGCATCATGGGACAATTACAGAACTGTGAATGATGAAAAGTTAAATCATTTTGCTTAAAAGAAAACATTTTGCCAATTGCAAAAATGGATATAAAATTTGCGAATTGGACTGTATGAAGGATATTAATTGTTGATTGAATAATAGGGATGTGAATGATCCTAATTAGTGATAGGACTGTATGAAGGTGATAAAAAAAGGGCTAAGCTGATTATCAGTTAAGGTAACCTCGAAGGGCTTGTTAACTCAGGCAATTTTTTATAGATTTGGAACAACATCAATCTATGAAAATGGTTAACGATGATAGAATGACCATGTGACTTGACCTAGCTTTACTTCTTCGATGTGTTCCGTAGAATACACAAGTGGCGTTTGAACAGTGTTGTCAGTTTAAAATAGGGTCTAACGTTATAGTATACTAAAAAGCTGATACTTATAGAGATGTAGATGTCAATTAAAGAATTTTAATAATGAAATTCTCCAAGGGGGCCCCCCTCAAACTTTTTGGCCCCTTCCTTCCATTTTTTATACTTTTTTGAAGTTTTTTTTTATTATAACTTTTTTTATTTTTTTAACATGTTATATTTTTTCAACTTTTTTTTATATCTCTTAGAGTGACATGTAACATTTCCAAATTCAAAATGAGAATGATATAAATATGTTAGTCGTGACTTTTACAATTAGAAAAATATTGTTTGCAGTGGCACTTTTTTTATTGGACTAAATGTTTTTTGGACTTTGAAATTACTCAACTTTTTCTTTTTGCGTATCTTAAAATGACATGAAGTATACTTATGGCTATAACATTTGTACTCTATGCTAGCTCAGAGACACGATGCCGCTTTCCCACTGGTACTTTATGGTGGGATTATCGACACTACCTAGTTTATTGCATGTATTAAATCAGTATTTTTACACTGTGGAACGATAAACACATAAGTCATATCTCAAAAAAAGTGACGATGGATTATTTTAAGAAAGTGTGTTCACAAGATAGTGTTATTGTAGCATTGAATGCTGACAAAGAGAAGTATTTAAACTATGAAATAAGTACAAGTGGTAGCACTATCGGAAACGTATAGGTGCATTGTCATGACAGTAAAGAATTAAATTTCTTTGGAGTACCGAAAAAATTCATCTCATATGTTGGCGGATATGCGAGATTGAGATCTCCAGAGATGATTGCACTCAAAGAGAATGCCAGCATAAAAATATTCGTTGATGATAGAGGACAACTACTTGCTGTTGTTGCAGGTAACACATTACCTGCTGATACATCCAATCGTCAGCTTTCTGGTATTAGCATTAAACGGAAGGTCAAAAGAAGAAAAGCCTACTCTTCTACTAATATCATAAACCATATCTTGTCTACGTGCCTAAACTGTTACTTGTGTAAAAATAATGTTGTAATACACAGTGAAATTGCCAGAAAACTAAAAAAGGCATTGGTAGAAAATATCACTATGGAATATAAAGATGAATCGATGAAAAACAAAGTACCAGCAAAAGTTACTACCATTGATCAAACAGACAATTACTCAAAAAATACCAAAGACGAGACGCATATTGAACCTGTCGGTGACATACCAGTAAAGATTGCGTTTGAGTCAAAATGGAATAATGATTATTCTACTGATTACGAGCTAAGACAAGACAATAGCTACATTATCAAGAGAGAACATGGTGAACTATTTTATGGGACATATTCAAAATAACCAAAGTTGCTCATTGATATTAATAATGTATCATAATATGTGTTTGTATTAATATTCTACACGGCATTATTTCATTAAAAATATAGTATGCATTACATTGTTATGTGTTCAGTATTTTTAGAGTATGCTAGTTACATGTCATTCTAAGAGGTATAAAAAAGTTGAAAAAATATAGCATGTTATAAAAGAATAAAAAAAGTAAAAAAAAACTTCAAAAAAAGTCAAAAAATGTTGGGGGAAGGGGGCCAAAAAGTTGGAGGGGGCTCCCTTGGAGTTTGGGGATAGGGGACCTTTGGGGGTTGAGGTCCTTGATGGTTAGGGTCGTTGGTGCTTATGATCCATGATGCTTCAAACCTATAATCACCTCACTACTTGATTTGCAAGGATTTCTAAGGGTTGTTCCGAATTTCATTATTAAAATTCTTTTCTTGACATCTAAATCTCTATAAGTATCAGCTTTTTAGTATACTATAACTTTAGACCCTATTTTAAATTGACAACACTGTTCAAACGCAACTTGTGTATTATACAGAACACATCAAAGAAGTAAAGCTAGGTTAAGTCACAAGGTCATTCTATCATCGATAACCATTTTCACAGATTGATGTTGTTCCAAATTTATAACAAATTGCCTGAGTTAACAAGCCCTTCGGGGTTACCTTAACTTATAATCAGTTTAGCCCTTTTGTTACCACCTTCATACAGTCGAGTCACAAATTAGGATCATTCACATCCCCATCATTCAATCAACAATTACTATCCTTCATACAGTCCAATTCGCAAATGTTATATCCTTTTTTGCAATTAGAGTTAGCTTTTAAGCAAAATGATTTAACTTTTCATTATTCACAGTTCTGTAATTATCCCTTGATGCATTCTTAACCAAACCCGATGAGACGCCTTTAAGCTAGAGGTTATCAAACTCTTTGACAGGTTCTACTCAATCTCTTTGAAAAGGTGTATATGTCCCGTAGAAATGTTTTCCTATACGTCCCTTAGAATCCAGATGATACACTCTACTTACGCTTCATTCTTTTAACTTGACTCATATCTTGACAGCAGAGACATTTTCTACAATATACTTAAAGTTTTACCCTTTGCGCCATAAAGGTCAAAAAGTGAAACAGTAGCCATACATGTGTCATGACCTATTGTTACATGCATCTTTGAGTTCGATCGGATTTATTGTTTGTAATAAGGAATTCGCTTTGTTTTCATTATGCCAGCATACGCCAACACAACCACTCCTAAAATAAACACCAACACTATAAATGACACCAAGACTGTACCAAAAGTCCTCTTCATAACTTCAAAGCCTCCCCCCCCCCGAAAAATTTAAATTAAAAAGAATATGAGTGCCAAACTATGGCTAAAAAAGTTTTTCCGTATTTGGAATTTTCCTGGATGGAATTCTAGTTAAGCCTTTTTTGAAATTAAGAATTACGAAAATTTCTTGTTCAATATCCTTGTTACCAAGTGCTACAAATAAATAAATGGTTAAAGGCCTTTGGTTTCTAAAGGTTTGGCCGACAGTGAAACGTTGGCCCTATTGGAACGTTTCTCACATGATTAGTGACACGTGGCTAGTAACAAGAAACTTGCGCAATATCCAGGTGCATAATTTTCTATGGGACGGGGGAGGGGCAACTGTCCATCCCAGACCTCGGTTTGCCTCCTCCCCCAAACCCCAGTTTGCCCCCCAGACTCCAGTTTGCCCCCAGCTGAAATTTAGTTTCTTCAAAAATCTTGTCAAAACTAAGATAAGCCTGCATTATTCAAGCATCCAAAGAAACGGGTCAGTTCTCTTTAGTATATCTTTACATTGGTGGCCGGCGTTTACCCTCCCCCGGAGATTTCCCCCCTCCCATAAAATACCCCCCGGAAAATGCCCCCAGTCGAAATTACCCCCCCCCCCCCAAGGAAAATACCCCCCACGGAAAATACCCCGCTGAAAAATACCCCCCGCGGAAAATACCCCCCATGGAAAATATCCCCCCGGGGAATTCCCCCCCCCCGTGGAAAATAAGGCTTTCCAAATTTGAGAATTTTATTTGAGGTTTATTTTTTTAATTTTCGTAGGGGGAAGGAATTTTGGTACGTGTGTGTTATGTACCACTCACTCAAGTTTACGCAATGTAAAATTCAAGAACACATCGGCTTTTTCGTTAGTATCTTCGTTACTTTAGAAATAAATTTGGGGTATAGATTTGCACATTGGGGGGGGGGGGATAATAGCAGGTCTGCATGCAATATGTCTTTGGCACAATTATTCTGCATATTAGACAGATAGACAAATAAGTGTATTTTAAAGCCAAATATACGGCCATGAACACAGTAAAATAACATAAATGAAAGGCATAAATAGCATAAACTTTTGTCAGCGATCAAAAACTCCGTGGTAACGAACTGTAAGCAAGGAGCAACCCGGCTCAATAGTAACCGAAAGTGTAAAAAACGGAATTTTGATACCAGTAAATGCATCAAAAGAATTCGATTTTTATGCTGATTTCAAATATATAAGTTTCATCAAGTTTAGTCTTACCCATCAAAAGTTAAGAGCCTGAAAAATTTGCCTCATTTTTAAAAAAAGGAAAAACACCCCCTAAAAGCAATAGAATCTTAATGAAAATCAAACCACAAGATTCAGCGTACCAGAAAACCTCATTGTAGGTGTTTCAAGCTCCTATCTGCAAAAATCTGGAATTTGTATCTTTGCCAGAAGAAAGATCACGGATGCGTGTTTATTTTTTATTTTTTGTTTGGCACCCGATACTGCCAAAAATTGCAAAAGTTAGTAGAGAGGGGTAAGAAGGTACGAGGAGAACATAATTCTTTCATGGATTATTGATCCACGAAGGGAGACTAGATTTCTGAGAAATTGATTTGCATAATAAACTGGGACAAGAGGGGACAGGATTTCTGAGAAATCGATTAGTATAATCGGCGGGGAATTCTATCATGACGGGATTTCATTTTTAAATATGGATTCTCCGATCCTTAGATCTAAGAGATAAATTAATAGTCTATTTTTAAATATGGCTTCTTTGGTCTTTAGGTCAGAGAGATAAATTAATATTCTATCGAAACCATAATAGTGTAAGTAGGAACACCTTAGATATTTTTTTTCAGAAATTCGTACGAGATCAAGACAGGTTGAGTATATTTTACGCGGGAAATGGTTTCCTAGGAATTTCAAATGTAACAACGCAGGGATATCCAAACAAAGGAACATGCAGAAATTACTTTTAGGGGATTATTTGGGCGAAACAGTTTGAGACAATTTAGGGATTTTTTGGGTAAAAAAGTTCGAGACATTTTATAGGATGATTTGGGGTGAAACTCTGTGGTCGTTATAATACACAAGTTCTATTTGAACAGTATTGTAAGGTCCCCTACCCCAACCCCAAAGGGCCCCCTACCCCCAGGCCCCCAAAGGGCCCCGCGGAGCCCCCAAAAGGCCCCTCCCCCAGGCCCCCTAATGGTCCCCTACCCCCGGGCCCCAGAGGTCCCCCTGGGTCCCCCAAAGGGCCCCCTCCTCCCGTGTCCCCCAAAGGGCCCCCCTGACACCAAAGAACCCCCTCCTTAGTTCAGAGTTTTAGTTTGATATTTGCTTACAGTATTAGTTAGAGTTATAGTTTAGTTTAGTTGTAATTCGGAGTCTAGAATTTTAAGTTAGACTCTCAGCACTTTGAGTTTTAGTTAGAGTTACATTTTAGTTTAGCTTTCGTTAAGTGTCTTTGGACTTGTAGCTTAGTTTTAGCTAAACTTTTTAGTTTAGAATTTTAACCTAGAGTCTTAGCTTAGAGATTTTTTCGTTGCACTTTTAGTTTAGTTTAGTATTATTTAAGAGTTTTAGTTTAGAGTTGTAGTTTAGTTTTAATAAAGGGTTTTAGTTTACAGTTGTAGTTTAGTTTTAGTTAAGAGTTTTAGTTTTGGAGTTTAGAGTTTTAGATTAGAGTCTTAGCTTAGAGTTTTAGTTAGAGTTGTAGTTTAGTTTAATTTTAGTTAAGAGTTTTAGTTTAGACTTTAGAGTTTTGGTTTAGAGATTTATTTAGAGTTATAGTTTAGTTTAATTTTGATAATTGTTTTAGTTCAGAGTTATAGTTTAGTTTTAGTTAAGAGTTTTAGTTTAGAGTTTCAGTTTGGTATTAACTTATAGTTTTAGTTTGAGTTATAGTAGTTAAGAGTTTTAGTTTAGAGTTTAGAGTTTAACTTTAGAGCCTTAGCTTAGAGTTTCAGTTAGAGTTATCGTTTAGTTTAGTTTCAGTTAAGAGTTTTTGTTTAGAGTTTAGAGTCTTAGCTTAGAGTTTTAGTTCTATTTATAGTTTAGTTTAGTTTTAGTTGAGAATTTAGAGTTTTAGTTTAGAGTCTTAGCTTAGAGTTTATCTTAGAGTTATAATTTATTTTAGTTTTATTTAAGAGCTTTAGCTCAGATCTATAGCTTAGTTTTAGTAAAGAGTTTGAATTTAGAGCTGTAGTTTAGTTTTAGTTAAATTTTAGTTTAGAGTTTAGAGTTTTAGCTTAGAGTCTTAGCTCAGAGTTTTAGTTAGAGTTATAGTTTAGTTTAATTTTAGTTAAGAGTTTTAGTTTAGACTGTAGAGTTTTAGTTTAGAGTTCAGAGTTTAGAGCTTTAGTTAGCGTTATAGTTTAGTTTAATTTTTGTTAAGAGTTTTAGTTTAGAGTTATAGTTTAGTTTTAGTTAAGGGTTTTAGTTTTGAGTTTCAGTTTGGTAATAGCTTACAGTTTTAGTTAGAGTTATAGCAGTTAAGAGTTTTAGTTTAGAGTCTAGAGTTTTAGTTTAGAGTCTAGAGTTTTAGTTAGGGTTTAGAGTTTTAGTTTAGAGTCTTAGCTTAGAGTTTTAGTTCTATTTATAGTTTAGTTTAGTTTTAATTGAGAATTTAGAGTTTTAGTTTAGACTTTTAGTTTAAAGTTTTTGTTAAAGTTATAGTTTAGCTTAGTTTTAGTTAGGAGCTTTAGTTTAGATCTTTATTTTAATTTTACTTAAGAGTTTTTGTTAGAGTTTATAGTTTTAGTTTACAGTTTTACTTTAGAGTTTTAGTTACAGTTACAGTTATAGTTTTAGTTTTAGTTTAGTTTTAGTTAAGAGTTTTAGTTTAGATATTGGAGTTTTAGTTTTGAGTCTTAGCTTAGAGTTTTAGTTAGAGTTATAGTTTAGTTTAGTTTTAATTCAGAGTTTTAGTTTAGAGCCTTAGCTTAAAGTTATTCTTAGAGTTATATTTTATTTTAGTTTTAGTTAAGAATTTTAGTTTAGAGGTGTTGTTTGGTTTTAGACAAGAGTGTTAGTTTAGATTTTAGAGTTTAAGTTAGAGTTATTGTTTAGTTTAGTGTTAGTTTAGGGTCTAGAGTTTTAATTTAGAGTGTTAGCTTAGAGTTTTAGTTAGAGTTATAGATTACTTTAGTTTTAGTTAAGAGTTTTAGTTTAGACTTATAGTTTAGTTTTAGTTAAGAGTTTTAGTTTAGAGTTGTAGTTTAGTTTTAGTTTTAGTTAAGAGTTTTAGTTAAGAGTTTTAGTTTAGAGTTGTTGTTTAGTTCTAGATATCAGTTTTAGTTTGATATTAGCTTACAGTTTTAGTTAGAGTTATAGTTTAGTTTAGTTGTAGTTCAGAGTCTAGAGTTTCAAGTTAGACTCTCAACACTTTGAGTTTTAATTAGAGTTATATTTTATTTTAGTTTTTGTTAAGTGTTTTTGGACTTGTAGTTTAGTTTTAGCTAAACGTTTTAGCTTAGAGTTGTAGAATAGAGTCATAGCTTGGAATTTTTCATTGCACTTTTGTTTAGTTTAGTTTTAGATAAGAGTTTTAGTTTGGAGTTTCAATTTGGTATTAGCTTACAGGTTTACTTAGAGTTATAGTAGTTAAGAGTTTTAGTTTAGAGTTTAGAGTTTTAGTTTAGAGCCTTAGCTTAGAGTTTTAGTTAGAGTTTAGAGTTTTAGTTTACTGTCTTAGCTTAAAGTTTTAGTTCTATTTATAGTTTACTTTAGTTTTAGTTGAGAATTTAGAGTTTTAGTTTAGAGTCTTAGCTTATAGTTTTTTTGTTAGAGTTATAGTTTAGTTTAGTTTATATATTGGAGTTTTATTTTTGAGTCTTAGGTTCGAGTTTTAGTTAGAGATATAGTTTAGTTTAGTTTTAGTTAAGAATTTTAGTTTAGACTTCAGAGTTTTAGTTCAGAGTTTAGAGTTTTAGTTAGAGTTATAGTTTGGTTTAATTTTTGTTAAGAGTTTTAGTTTAGTGTTATAGTTTAGTTTTAGTTTAGAGTTATAGTTTAGTTTTAGTTAAGAGTTTTAGTTTAGAATTTGTGTTTTTTTTTAGATATGAGTTTTAGTTTAGAGTTTTAGTTTGATATTAGCTTACAGTTTTAGTTAGAATTACAGTTTAGTGTAGTTGTAGTTCAGAGTCTAGAGTTTCAAGTTGGACTCTCATCTCTTAGAGTTTTAGTTAGAGTTATATTTTATTTTAGGTTTAGTTAAGTGATTTTGAACTTGTAGTTTAGTTTCAGCTAAACGTTTTAGCTTAGAGTTTTAGCCTAGAGTCATAGCTTAGAATTTTTCTTTGTAATATTAGTTTAGTTTAGTTTTAGATAAGAGTTTTAGTTTAGAGTTTCAGTTTGGTATTAGCTTACAGTTTTAGTTAGAGTTATAGTAGTTAAGAGTCTTAGTTTAGAGTTCTAGTTTAGAGCCTTAGCTTAGAGTTTTAGTTAGAGTTATAGTTAGAGTTGACTTCTGAGTTTTAGTTTAGACTTCTGAGTTTTAGTTTAGAATTTAGAATTTTAGTTAGAGTTATAGTTTAGTTTAATTTTGTTAAGAATTTTAGTTTAGAGTTATAGTTTAGTTTAGGTGTAGTTCAGAGTCTAGAGTTTCAAGTTAGACTCTCAGCACTTAGAGTTATAGTTAGATTTATATTTTATTTTAGTTTTAGCTAAGCGTTTTTGGACTTGCAGTTTAGTTTTAGCTAAACGTTTTAGTTTAAAGTTTTAGCCTAGAGTCACAGCTTAGAGTTTTTCCTTGCACTTTTAGTTTAGTTTAGTTTTAGATATGAATTTTAGCTTAGAGTTTCAGTTTGGTATCAGCTTACAGTTTTAGTTGGAGTTATAGTAGTTAAGAGTTTTCTCAGATATCCGGTCCCCTCTTGTCCCAGTCGATTAGTCAAATTAATTTCTCAGAAATCTAGCCCCCCTTTGTGGATCAATAATCCATGAATAAATTATGTTCTCCTCGTACCTTCTTACCGTTCTCTGCTAAAGTTCATATGGAAGTCTTTTCAACACAAATGGATTAATTGTTTTTTTCTAAGTTCTTAAGACACTTCACGTAAATTCCTCTTTTTCCCGTTCCTTAGCACTTTTCAACGAAACTAAAAAAACTCAAATAAAGTTTCAAATTTAGAAACCTTATTTTCGACGGGGTGGGGGGTGTTTTCTGCGAGGGTATTTTCCAAGTAAGGATGTTTTTCTTCGGAGGTTAATCCATGGGAGGAGGGGGTATTTTTCATGGAGGGACAATTTCCGGTGGGTTAAACACCCCCCATTCACTATATTCATTTATGTTATTTTACTGTGTTCATGGCCGTATATTTGGCTTTAAAATACACTTATTTATCTATCTATCTAATATGCAGTATAATTGTACCAAACACATTTTGCAAGCAGACCCGCTATGTTTTACCCCCCCTCCCCAACCTTCAAATCTATAGCCCAAATTTATTTCTAAAGTAACGAAGAAACTAACAAAAAACCGGTGTGATCTTGAATTTTACACAGCGTAAGCTTGAGTGAGTGGCGCATAATACGCAAGTACCAAAATTCCTTCCCCCAACGGAAATAAAAAAAAACTCAAATAAAATTGTCAAATTTGGAAAGCCTAATTTTCCATGGGGGAGGGGGGGGGTATTTTCCGGGGGGTATTTTTCTTGAGGGCTATTTTCCGTGGGGGGGATTTTCCGCGGAGGGTATTTTCCACGGGGGTTATTTCCTGGGGGGTATTTTTCGAGGGGATATTTTCCGGGGGTATATTTCCGCGAGAGGGAGGTATTTTCCACGTGGGGTATTTTCTGGGGGTATATTCCGGTGGGTATTTTCCGTGGAGGGGTATTTTTTTTGGGGGGGGGGGAGGGTAGTAGTATAAAAAATACAGGAGCTGGACCACATCATTAATTAATCCACTTTACCCCCTTTCCAATTGAATTCACCCCATTTTAAATTAATTTTCCTAACATTTTAACAATTTTCCATCATTAGCTTTAACATCGAAAAAGGTCTTCTGAAATAAGAATTTTTGATGTAATTTAACAAAAATATTCCATTTTTTATACTACTGATAAAATGTAATAATTTAATATTTATTAGATAGTACTATATACTACTAATTAAGTTCAATATCAATATCTAGATAGTTATTATTATCTTTCCCTTTTCTTTCAATAATCTTTAAAATCATACCTTTATCTAATTTTTTAAATTTCTTTTCAAAATCAGCTGCTTTAGAATCAAATCGTTTTGGTGCAAAGATATCAACTATTTCACCCTCAAAATTAATAATAATAACAAGTCTATTACCGTATTTAGTGACTACATTTTTTCATTGCTTTAATTGTGTATTCTATTCCAATGTCTAAGTCTTCTTTCTTAACGGTTCGATTGTATTTATTTTCCACTTTCATTTCTCTTAAAAGTTTCTCCATTTACTTGTAAATTATTTTATTAAACAAATTTTCTGAATCGAAAATAATTTATACATTAACATTTAATTTATAGATTAACATGTAATTTATGATCAATAACCTTGGCATTATTCCCAAGAATCTTTCACTTAATGAAAGTTTTTTGGGAATAATGCCAAACACGCGACAAAAACACCTGTATGTATCTAACGCAATTTTCAGCGCGTAGACTTAGCATTCTATGAAAAAGAATTTTTAAAGTTTAGGAGAATATAGTGTGAAAAGTAATATAGGAAAAAATAGGCTTTATTTTGACTCAACTGAATTAGCTTTACAGTATTTATACCCTTTTAATTTCACTTTCTTCATATATTTTTCACGAGGAAAAAACTGTAATGTTTTCCGTAATTCATTTTCTCGTTTATTTAATTCTTCATAAGTCAATTCACCCGATTTGTACAGGGCAAGCAATTCTGAATAGAAAGAATAAGCAGTTTTATACTCACCCTTTCTTTCTGCTATTCTTAGATATTTTTCAATTATTTCAATCAGAACTGTGCCAAGACTTAAAGAAGCAAGGGGTAACATGGCAAAGGCAGATAAACCTGAAGCATTAAATATATATTTAGATACTAAGGAAGCATTACTAACTTTTCCATAATATTTACAACTTCTGCGATAAACAATTAATCGTTTCTCTAAATCTTCTTCCATTTATATTAAGAAATAAAATCTAAATAAAATTTTGTGGATCCACTCTTTTTTTAATATACTCTGCACATAAATGTCCACAATTGACATCACTTAAATTTTGTATTGGAGTAGAATGATAAGCAATTTGTTTTTATTTTTTTCTTCTATTATAGACAAATTATTTATACTATTTCCATTATCTATGTTTTGGGTTTTTACCAGTAAAACTAATTCATAAATTAATAATCAAATAATAAGCAAATAACATAAATATTTTAATCATTCTTTTGCTGTTCTTAATTTCTCCCAACTAAAAACATTCATTTATATTAAGAAATAAAATTTTGCGGGTCAACTCCTTTAAATCTTTTTTTAATATACTCTGTACATAAATGTCCACAATTGACATCACTTAAATTTTGTATTGGAATAGAATGATAAGCAATTGGTTTATTTGAAGTCTTTAAATATTTTACTATTTCATTTCCTGGCGGAATACCAAACGAGTCAAAGAAGTCTACAAATAGATGCTTAGGGTCATTGAAATGACAAGTCCAATGAGTTCCAGGTGAACCACATAAATCATAATTAATAACACCACATTCTTTTTTACTTATTTTATTTGGTAAATTATTTCTAGAAAATACGCCTCTGAAGTAAGAAATGTGGTGTAATTCAGCAGTTATATTAATGTTTGTTAAGGGATTTTTTTCTTTTTTTACTCGCTTCACGTTTTTTGGATAAGAAGATGAAACTGCAGTATCAGCAAGTTTTTTGGGTCTTCCACGTTTCTTAGGAACTTCAAAGTTTCCCATTCCAACGATTTTCTGTGTACCTGGAAGTCTTAAAGCTCCTCCACTGATTTTCCCAGGTAATTTTAAAGCTCCACCAGAGTTACCAGTAATTTTATCGGCAACTTTTTTACCAGCATAAGTTCCTAAGGCTGCAGCACCACTTGTTAAAGCTACTTTTTCAAGTGCAACAGCTAAAGGTATTAAAAACGGTAAAAATCTTCCATTTTGAATCAGATTTTTGAAAGAAAAATCAATACCACGTCCTTTACTTCCTTTTTGGAATTTTTCTAATTCTCTCACTTGCCTTTTGTTAAAAAGACATTTGATAGGTTGCCTCTCATTTTTTCTGCCTTGATTTACCTAAAGCTGAAATTTTTGTTTCGCCTTAAGGAATTTTTTAATTTTTCTTTTTTGAAAAGGGGATAGATAAATTGTATACTCAATAAAACTTGGCATTTATTAGTGAATTATTTTATGTAATAAAAATCTAACATTATTTATTTCGCTTCAGCCTTCCTTTGATTCTCTTTTTAAATGCTTCATCGGAATCTTTGTCAAGCATATTTATTATAACATTTTCTGTATTGTCTGAACGATCAGAAAGTGCATAATTTCATTCGCATATACCAATAGTGATGAAAGATTAACTGCATCTGCACCATTTTTTGGGTTTCTAATTCTTCTACTTTCAGCATCTATATCTGCTTTTGTTACTTTTAAGGTATTTTTTCGAATAATCCTTTGTTATCAACTCTAGTCAATATATCGTCAGGTGATTCATAAATTTTAGTTAATCTATTAATATCCTCACTTAAATACTGATTTGTAAGGATTTGTTGGTTAACAACTTCACCCTTGAAATCGTTTAAAATAATTTTAACATTTTGTAGAGTAATAGCGTCATTATTTGATTTTGCATCACCTAAATTTATTAAGCGCTTACCCTGTAGATCAAGATTACCATTATCATTGAGTAATCTGCTTTTACTGTTATATTTACTGGATTTACTTTCTAAACTTCCAAACTTAATCATCTATTATACAAATAAACTTATTAACTAATTTTATGTGATGAGTAGTATAGAAGCATATAAAACAAGCCAGTGATTTTTTTTTCTTAATGTTATGTCAAAGTTTTTTCTATATTTTAGAGCTTCTTTATTTGTTTTCAGATCAATAAGTAAAAATAGATGATCCTTTGTAGCACGATTAAAGTAATTGAGGAATTTATCTTGTTTTAAGTCAGATGCATGATTTTGTCCAATTCTACCGATTTCACTTCGATTACAGCATTTGAAAAATGCAAAATAATTACAATTTAATCGTATGATTTTAGGGGTATTAAAATAGCTTTGAGAAATATATACTGTTGAGACATTTCGTTTTCTACCTCTCACTAATAAATCTTCAATTTTTTTCTAATCCTTTTCTGTTACGAAATCGTCAAAGATAACTAAATTCATATAATTAGGCTCTAAGTCATCTACTTCTACGATATCATTTTTATCATTACTTGCAAACAATATATCCTGCCCACTCTTTTCTTCTAAACAATTTATGTTTTGAATTAAGTCTTGATATTTGTCTTCTTCAAGATCTTTAGCATATAAATAAATTTTATTGAAATATACATAATCATATATTAAATTTAAACGTAAATTGGTTTTACCACTACCCGAATTTCCGCAAATTAATAATCGAAAAGGCCATTGAGGTGCTAGTGGATGTTTATTTTGCGATTGACTATTCGAGTGTTTATACTCATATCCTGTAATAAGTGCTTTTTGATTCATTTACTTAGTATAAAATTTTAACAGATAAAGTACTAGTAGTATACCTAACTATCCAACTAACTTAATCTACCTACCTAACTAACTTAACTACCTAACTAAGTTAACTAACTTAACTAGCTACCTAACTTACCTACCTAACTAACTAAGTTAACTACCTACCTACCTAACTAAATGATAATGGTAATAAGCTTACCTAAGCTATGGATGTCAGGTATTGTGTTATCTTGGAACGATAATTTCGACAGGTGACCTGTGCCTGTCATCATCAGGTTCAAATTCAAGGGTCTTTAATTTGAACCTGATGATGACAGGCACAGGTCCTGTCGAAATTATCGTCCCAAGATAACAGAATACCTGACATCCATAGCTTAGGTAAGCTTATTACCATTATCATGTACAAGAGTCAGGTTGGCCTCAGAGAATATACTAACTAACTAACTAACTACCTACCTACCTAACGAACTTAACTACCTAACTATCCAACTAGCTTAACTACCTACCTAACTAACTTAACTACCTACCTAACTAACTTAACTACCTAACTAGGTTAACTAACTTAACTACCTACCTAACTTACCTACCTAACTAACTAAGTTAACTACCTACCTACCTAACTAACTAACTACCTACCTAACTACCTAACCAACTTAACTACCTAACTATCCAACTAACTTAACTGCCTAACTATGGGTTAAATCCCCACGGTACTGTGTTAACTTTATTTTTCAATACTTCTATTTTAGTGTCATTGGGGTCTAGAGCTTTTTTATTTTGTTTTTCTAAGAACATTCTGTGTTTATTTGCTCTTAAAGTATATTGGGTTTTTGATAGACTTTCCACTTTTCCGAATAATACATCTTTATAATATTGTAATGAATGTTATTTTATCTTTGACGATATTAGTTTTGATTCCTTTTAATTTTTTCTTTGCTTTAGTTTCATTGTCACCCTCTTATAAATAAGCGTATACTTTTGACCTCAAACCTACAAACTCAGACATTATTATTCCAGATAGTCCATCCTTCATCATACCTATCACTTTTTTATTGAATGCAGGGAAGTTATAAGGATTATCTTTTTTATAATCTGAAGTATCGAATTTTTCTTGGAGGTCAGCTTTAATGTCTCCATAAAAATCTTCAGTTCAAATATCATAAATAAAACTATCCGTATCCATGTAGCATGAGTCAATATTTTTATCGTATTTAGGTTTCATGTATTCATAATGAAATTCATACATTAATAGCTTGGATAACTCTAATACAGCGAATCCGATATAAATAGGTTTATTCAGATTTTTTTGAGTTGGCCATTCTGGCTACCAAGAAATTCTCGCTTAAGATTATTTCCTATCTAAAGTTATGTTTTTTAATTATTTTTTGTCTTTTTTCATCACTAGTGATTATTTCATTACTAGCTCTTTTTCTAACATATTCCATGGTTTTCCCAAAACAAGCATTATTCATGAGTTTAAAAAATCTTTCTCCAAATCATTCGTTCCCTTTTGTCGTAATTTAGTATTATGATTGACATATTCTTTTAAATAGGGTGCCTCAGTAAATGCTAGTATTCTATGTACTTTTTTCAATACTAAGCCATGTTTTAAATAAAATTCTAAATTCTTATAATGCACAACATAGTTAATTTTATTATTTAAAGTTGTACTTAATTTATATACAAAATGTTCAGGAGCTAGTGGTAAATCTTGGTGTAAGTTGTGTAACTCTCTTGGATATTCTAAATCAACTTCATAAATGGCTGCCACATTATCCTTATTCATTTCTGATTGGATATGTTGTTTTAGTTGTCGGTGGTAATCTAAAGAATTATTTTCTTTTAAATTTTCTGGTATATTAATAAGAGTAAAATCTTTTTCTGATAATTGTTGGGACATTGCCCAACCATATAAATTATTAGCGTCTAAATATATTAAATAATTAGAAGGTTTTGTTTTATCAAAGTTTTCATATATTTATTATTTGCTTTAGCATATCTGTTCATACACTGAGATACGCCACCTCTTATACCTTTTTCAATAAATGTATACATATCTTCGTTAGAAAATAAGGGAATTTTAGTTTCAGAATGTTTGAGAAAAGCTTCCCAAGTTAATCCTGGTGCTGAGAAGAAATGTAAGGGATCTAGTTTATAATTATTTAAACATACATTTCTAAAATTTTCAACGACATCTGATAGAATTAAAACATTACTTTTTAGGTATAATTTAGTGTAATCTAATAGCGTTTTACTTTTAAATAATTTCCAAATAGTGTGTGCTCTTTCATAATCTTCTTGTGAAATATTTTTTTCCTGTTAATCTAGAATAAAACTTATCAATTGAAGGTAATTTCCTAACATTCATTTTATTATATCCATTGACATCTTCATAAGGATATACACCTTTCTTTATTATTTCTTTAAATTCTTCAGTGTTTTCAAATACAGCAGAAGTATACTTGAAATTATTTCTCAAACAGTTGCAATTTAATTTACAATCACATTTTGCTAAATTTTCATATAATTTATCCAATGATGAAGCCATAAATCGAAATGAATCCATGAAGCGCATTTCGTATTGGGTTTCATTAACAGTAATTGCTTTATAAA
The DNA here is from genome assembly GCF_049724085.1 of Artemia sp. Qi Xiang Cuo. Taxonomy (NCBI): domain Eukaryota; kingdom Metazoa; phylum Arthropoda; class Branchiopoda; order Anostraca; family Artemiidae; genus Artemia; species Artemia sp. Qi Xiang Cuo. Next base: position 33,504,320 of record NC_142809.1, read on the forward strand.
ACGATATTAAACTCTCAGCTGAATCAAAAATACCATTATCAGGTATTAACTTTCTAGGAAATAAACTAGAGTCATATTTCGAGAGATTATGCATTACAATAGGGGTATGTTTAGGAATTCTAAAGTTTTTATTACATTCAGCATGTGTAAATCCACGTATATTACCACTCATATGGTAATGATCTAAATGGAAATTATTATCACCTTTTTCTTTTTCACAAATATGGCAGCTTTTATTAGTTGTATTTTTCCATTTTTCTCTTATTTCTTCTTGTGTATAACCATGTTCTTTTTGTCTATTTTCATACTCATTGGCTAGTTCTTTACAAACTTCTGTTATGGTAGTTACAAAATGTTTCCTAGCATCTTCACCAAAGTATTCGTAATATTTATTTTGTGTTATATCAAACGAACAACATACATGGAATCCATAAGTTAGTGCTTTTTGTTCTGCTTCTTTAAGTGTTATTTTTCCTTTCTTTTGATTAAATTCTTCATTATATGATTCAAAATCACCTATTATACAGTAAGGTACTTTCATTTTTTAGCTATATTTTTAAATTCAATTTTTAGATCCTGGTTTTGGCATAATGATGTCAGGATCTTCACAATTTTATACTTTTCAATATCATGCTTTTCAAATTTTTCTTGTTCATTAAAGTGTCTTCCAGAGTAGGTGCAAAGATGAATTTTCCATTTAGTTTTTGATATTTGAGATTAAATCTTTAACTAAAACATAATGATTATTAAAATAGAGTAAATTAATGACATGTGTAGCAGTTTTTCCATTGATCTTAGTTTTAGGAATATGAGTTCTAATCACTTTATTTTCACTTATTTCCAATAAACAAATTTTAATATTGTATTTGTTTTCAAATTTATAATTATCTTGAATATCCATTGGAAAATTAGTATTCCCTGTAAAAATGAATTCATTTTCATATTTTTGATAGTTTGATAGTCTGTCTACATGATTTTTAGCTGGATGAAGATAAGCTAAGATAGACCAAAGAAAGCATTTATTATCATTATTTTTTATATTAATACACGCTTTTTTATTTTTTACAAATTCAGGTAATTCTTTATAAGTACCTCCCACATAATTGGGTAATCTTGTCATCCGATAATCAATTCCATCGACTCTTTCAAATTGTAAGCCTGATCTTAGGGTATTTTCAATGACTAATGTATGTATATTCCTGTGATTACTATTTAGATGGCTTTGAATGATACACCTATTTACGATAAATCTGCAGGAATAGATATTACAGTGAATAGGTTCAACTTTTTCCTTATCCCTCTGAAGATAAAATATTACACGTGTTGTAAACTGAACTCTATAACTATCTCTATCATTCATTCTATTTTTTAAATATGTAACAGCTGAGTCAAAAAGTGTTCCGAAATCAGCTTCATTTGCATTCATTGAGATATTAACTGTAAGAGAATTTGCTCTAATCCATTGAATACTTGGGTTAATATTATGTTCTTCTTCTATTTTAAAAATATACTCTGGAATATCTGGAACTTCCCTTGTTTTTTCTTATTTGTAAATAAATTACAAATGTCAATATTCCTTTCTTTTTTAAACCTATTTCTACCGCTTAAGTCTCTAATAAGTTTTTGAGTTTCGTCATTCACTTTATTATTAATCTCAACTCGTTTATTGAAATAAATTTTTACTTTATTCTTCACTTCGTTATAATTTCCAGCGGTTGTAGTCTGTTTTGATTTTAAGAATTTTTTAAGTTCAATAATACATTTATTTCTCACAGTGTTAAATTGATTTTGTAAATCTAAAATAATTTCATTTTTTTTCTTTTAATTTTCTAACCCTTTTTCAGCTCTGGAATAATGTTGAATTCGCAGGATCTCTTATTATCTCGACACTTTACATTACGCTCTAAATTAATCAGATTACCTTCAAGTATTAATTTATTATTAAGATGATTATTTATTTTATTGAATAGTTCCCCTTTTATACAAACAGCTTTTAAGTCAAATAGTTTCGCTGCTGCGAGTGATCCGAGAATTGTGCAACACGATGGTTCATTTTTAGTCTTGACGAATATTGATTTTCGTTGTGAAAAAATTTTGATCACTTCTACAATACCCTCCATTTATTTAGAAGTTATTTTATAAAACTAATTTCCAAATCTTAAAAATTCTCAATCCTGAGGAGTTTCATTGTTTTTTTTTAAATTTATATTTGTTTTATGTGTCTAATTATATTTGTTTTAAAATAACAAATTATTTTTAATTAAATTTTAAGATAATTTTGATAAATTGTATTACATTCATTTTTCTTTAATATTTTATTTTTTTAATAAGGAATTTAACAAAGTTACAGCTTCATTTTTAACTTCATCTGATGTTTTTCGAGCAGCTCTGCTACCTATTAGACTGTATAATCGTTCAATCATTTCATTTGCATTCAAAAACAATTCAGTTCCTTTTTGTGGTATTTCTATGTCTATTTTAAAGATTTCAGTAACCCTTAAAAATCTGTACCTATAAATTTTTACAAAATCAACTATTTCTTCATATCCAGGTATTCCATTTCTTTTTTCCCACCATATTTTTGATTCAATTCACCCGATTTCTTTATAGCGTCTTGGAGGAATTCAGGGTGATTTATGGAATAATTAGGCAATTCAAAAGAAGTTGGTTCTTGAGGATAATTTTTTTTTATCGTCTTCATTTAACCGTTTCAGCAGTTTAGTGCCAAGATTCAAACTAAGATCATACACTCTCGGTAATTTATCAGGAGTTTTTGTTTTTGGTATTTCTAATGGTTCAATACCTTGAAGTAACAATGTTGGTGCTGGTAATGATTCAATACATTGAATTTCTGATGGTGCCGGTAAAGTATTTCTGAAATTTTGATCTAACCTTAGAAATCACCGTTTCAAATTATCATCATTTTCTTTTAAGTTTTCTACAATTGGAGCATTCAGCTCTTCAGTATATTCATAAAATCCTTCTTGTATTAACGCATTCTGTCTAACCTTTTGTTTTAGTATTTCCCTGTTTTTAACTATATTTGTTAACAACTTTTTTAATTCTTTAATATCCATTTATATAGATTAAATTATATATAAGAAAATTATTATTATAAATCAATTACTTTTGATAACTCTGTTTCACAAAAAGCACCAATAATTAACTCACCCGATTTATCGGATAATTCATACGTAATATGAGTTGTCTGTTTAACTGTAGCAATTTGAAATATTTTCGTTGTATAATTTGGAAAATAGCCATTATCAAAAACACTCTTTTTCTTATTAATTCTAACCAAATCACCTGCATTAAATTTATGTTTCGTTGTTTGAGATTGTATGTCTGGAAACAGATTTTTATACACCCTGTTTTTATTTTCTTTTCTACTAGCTTCTATTGGTTTCATTTTGATTGATCTATCATATGACTTATTATAATTGTCAACTAATGACGGTAATACCTCTATCCAACGTTTAGTATTGTTGTAAGTAAAATTTTTCCATAATTTCTCTTTAATAGTTCTATTAAAGCGTTCCACTACTATTTGAGCTTTCAATTCACTTTCAGATGAAAACCAATGAATTTCATGACTTTTTAAAAATACTTGAACGTTTTTCATAACAAATTCTTTACCTTTATCGGTTTGTAACTTTTTAGGTTTTCTATTTTTAAATAAATCCGTGAAAGCATTAATAATTTCCTTATCCTTTTTATTTTTTAAAGGAATACACCAAGCATATTTACTAAAACAATCAATCACTTTAAGAATGTAGTTAAAATTATTATTTTCCTTTTTATTCTGTTGAATATCAACTAAATCAGCTTGCCACCGTTCATTAATATTGTGTATATAAACTCACCTTCTTTCAAATGTGTGATAAGAGGAATTGTGTAAAGAATATATATTTTGTTTTTACAGTATTTCTTTTATTTTAGCTTTTCAATATAGCCGTTGTCTCTTAATTTTCAATGTAAATTATCAATCCCTGAAAAATTAGCGTAATATAATTCTAAAAGCTTGTCTTCGATTTGCTTATACCCAGCTTTTTGCTCTACACAGGTAGTGGTTTTGGCAGTTTCTTTAAGAATATAGCTAACTCGGAATTATTCAAGACTTCCCTGAAAAATATAGAAGATGGAGCTTTATCAGTGTATAATAATATGATTAAACCTCGATTAGAGTTAGTAAAAAATAGAGGTATTAAATATGGTAAAGAATTCATCGATTTAAATAAAAAAGAATTAGAGAAACAAATGTTAATGTTTCAAAATTAGATAATTTTGAATTTACACTAAAAGATTTAGAATCTTGGATCCTTCCTAGTGATAGCTATCTTCATGCAAAAATAAAAATATAGCGAGAGGATGGAAAGAATATGGATGCTGTAGATAAGGCTACTTTAACAAATAATGGGTTTAATCTGTTTAAAAATGCTGAATATATCATTAATGGTAAAACAATTGAATCTATTGATTATGTTGGTACATCGACAACCGTTAAAAATCTATTAGAATTTTCCGATGATTATTCGAGAAGCGCAGCAACAAATATAAACTATAAAGATAAAACGCAATCAAATGACTCATTTACAGAAGAAAGTGAGTTTGTAAGTACTTCTACAACTGCAAAAGCCGGTGAAAGTCCAACAATTAAAACAAAGAAAAATGATAAATTTAATAGCGGTTTATTAAAAAGATATAATTAAACAAAAGAAAGTCATGTAGCCAATAGGTGTTTACCATTATCAATATTATTTGGATTTTGTCAAGACATAAGTCGTCTATATATATGTGTTACCCATATAATTGCATTCAAAAATAACAGCAAAAATAATATGATTATAAAAAAGGGTCCTCAAAACTTTTAAGCAGATGTAAAATATTCATTTTGGATTCTACCTCCATTAAATCCAAGTTTATTCATTAGAAATGAGTTAGAAATTAAATTAGTTAAAAAGAGTTTATTTGAATTAAGATGGGAAGCGTGTAATACATATAAAAGTGATAATAGAAATGACAAAGAATTGACATGGAGAGTCGTCAGTGAAAGATGCAATACAACTAAAATCGTTGTAGTATTACAGAAAACAGAAAAAATAGTAATGCTTTACAAAATAATATGGTATTTGATCATATGAATATTGAAAAAATTAAAGTGAGAGTGAATTGCTATAAATATCCACAAGAAGAATTAAAATGTGATTTTAGTAATGAATGTGAGGATTATTCTAATGCTTATCAAAGATTTTTACATTTAGGATACAAACATCAAAACGTTGGTAGTGGAACTATTGTTAGCTATAATGACTTTAAAACAGTATATCTATTATTTTGTTTTGACGTTTCAAGACATGAACCAAATATTTATGCACCTGGATCAAATGTTGATATAGAAATTAAACTTTTGTTAGATGAAGGGTCTGCTGAGTCATACAACATTTACTGCGTTATATTTTCAGAAAGAAAAGCAAACATGGATGTCATTGATCATAAATTACATGTTAATCTATAAATTATTTTCGATTCAGAAAATTTGTATAATAAAATGAATTATAGGTTAAAGGAGAAACTTTTAAGAGAAATGAAAGTGAAAAATAAATACAATCGAATCGTTAAGAAAGAAGACTTAGACATTGGAATAGAATACACAATTAAAGCAATGAAAAACCTAGTAACTATATATGGTAATAAACTTGTTTTTATTATTAATTTTGAGGATGAAATGGTTGATATCTTTGCATCAAAACGATTTGATTCTAAAGCAGCTGATTTTGAAAAGAAATTATAAAATTTAGAAACAGATAAAGGTATGATTCTGAAGGCTATTGAAAGAAAAGAAAGAAATAATAGCACTTAATAAGATATTGATACTGAACTTAGTCAGTAGTGTATCGAACCATCTAAAAAATATTAAATTATTACATTTTATCAGTAGTATAGGAACAATGAGATACTTTTTCAAATTACATCAAAAATTCCTATTTCAGAAGAATTGTATTGATTTTAAGGCTCATGATGGAAAATTATTATAATGTTGTAAATTTTCATTTAAAATTGGGTGAATTCAGTTGAAAAGGGGGTAAAAGGAATTAATTAATGATGTAGTCCAGCTCCTGTATATCTTATACTACTGGGGGTATTTTCTGGGTGAGGGGGTTAAGAAGACTAAGTAACTAAGGATAGGAATAAGGGAAGATGAATAGGTGACGTTGGGTAACGAAAAGATTGATCAGGTGGACAGCTTCACTTACCTTTGTAGTATCATAGGCAGCGCAATAGCACTGCCTAAGTAAAGAATGATGTTGGCACAATGTATTATTTATTTATTATTATTATTATTTTTTTTGGTTTTAGAACAAGGCACTTCGTATTGAAAGAGTTGTCGTAGAAATTTCGAAAAGGGCTCATTTCGAAAAAGGGCTTGTGCCCTTTTTAATAGTCGAAAGCGATTGGAGGGCAACTAAAACCCCTCCCACGCCCACCATTCCCCCAAACACATCCAATCGAAATTTTGAGATAACCATTTTGTTCAGCAGAGTTGATTTCCAGATAGAAATTATGTTTTTGAGGAGGACATTCCCCCACATACCTCAGGGCAAGGGTTGTAAGTTATGCCCTGGGGGCATAATTTTTATAGAAAGTGTTGTCGTAGAAACTTCAAAAAGGGCTCATTTGATTGAAAATTCAAAGGCCTACTGCTCTTTTTAATAGTCAAAAGTGATTGGAGGTGAAAGTATCTTGGTGTACCCATTGGGTCAAATCTTCGCGCCACGCATCAACTTTTGAAAGATTTTTTTTTGCAAGAAAAGCTAGGAGTGCGTATGGTTTACTAGTTGCATTGAAGTTTAAATTCAACCGCCGTATCTTAGCTAGCGTTTATAATGCATTTGCTGTTCCGCATCTACTTGCCCTTCCACCATTTTGGTCTCTTTTTACTTCTTTAGATATTAGGGATTTACGGAAGTGTTTCTACAAGTATGCGAAATATTTGCTAAGGCTTCCTCAAAGTGATCATAGGGCAGCCACCCTCTCCCCCCTACACACACGTCATATTGTCCCGAAATGCGTCTAAAAGAAATTTTGAGATAGCCATTCTATTCAAAATATCCTAAATATCATATAACAAGGCTTTTGGGGTTGAAACAAACCCCAGAGATCAGGGGCATGGTTTGTAAGTTATGCCCATGGGGTTGTGAGAAATCCATCATAACCTGGCTAAATTGTAAAAAAAAAAATAGCAAAGCTTTACTATGACTTTTTGGTAATGGTAAAAATAACGAAGCATTATTTTGATCCTTGTGTAAGAAAAACAGACCTAAAATTGTGAAATCAGACTTGAATAATAATACCCTTGATTTAACAAGGTCCATAAAAAAGAAATAATTCAGTCCGTTTCAAAATCAGAGTTCAGTGGCTAAAACAGTACGTGACAATATCATATAATAAAATATACAACAAAACAGGGTTTTTTTGAATATAGGGAAAGCGGAAACCGACTTTTTTGAACAAAGAATTAGAGGGATTGCATCAAAACTGGTCTCTGGCCAATGGGAGACAAGAATGACAAAATAAGACAAAGCTTAAAATAATGGTTCTGGGACTGAAATAGGGTAGTCTTTTTTTTTTAACTAACAACGAGTAAGTTTTTTCTTTGTAATTAAGATAGGCTACCACTGTCTGTCTAAATTCCCCTTTGAAGATAAAATTAAGATAAGAGGCAAACTTCTGAAAGATTTCTGTCACCTTGATAAACCAGGCTAGTAGTAAGAGGGACCTAATGACTGCTGTACGAACATATTTCATTCATGGATTATTGATCCACTAACGGGTCAATGACACCTTTTTTAAGGTCAATCAGGGGGGCTGTTTCTAAGTGTATTGACTCCGGGACGAAGTTTGCACAAGCGCACTGGATACTAACGGGGCAATGTATTGATCCGATAACGGGAACTAGATTTCTGAGAAATTGATTTACATAATCGACGGGGAATTCTATCATGAGGGGATTTCATTTTTAAATATGGATTCTCAGGTCTTTAGGTCGGAAAGATAAATAAATATCCTATTTTTAAATATGGCTTCTCTGATGTTTAGGTTTGAGAGATAAATTAATACGCTATTTTTAGATATGGCTTCTCAGGTCTTTAGGTCTGAGAGATAAATTATTATTCTATCGAAACCATAATAGTGTAAGTAGGAACACCTTAGATATATTTTCAGAAATTCATACGAGATCAAGACAGATTAAATATATTTTACGCTGGAAATGGTTTTTTGTGAATTTCGAATATGATAACACAGGGATGCTAAAACAAAGGAATACATAGGAATAACTTATAGGGAATTATGTGGGCGAAAAAAATTAATTGGCATTATAGAGATTTTTTGAGTAAAACAGTTTGAGAGATTTTAGAAGATGATTGGGGTGAAACTCTGTGGTCGTTATAATACACAAGCTCCATTTGAATGGTGTTGTAAGGTCCCCTACCCCAACCCCAAGGCCCCCAAAGAGCCCCCTGGCCCCCACCCCATGTTTTGCACACTTGAGACACAGAAGGGCCTCCTCCTTTAACTTTTTGGTTCCCCCCCAAATATATCTTTTCAGAACAAGTTCTTTTCTTAATATCCCTTTTAAACCCATTTTACAACTTGAAGTACTCATCCTTTTCACCCACAACTTTACATTATGACTTTCTGAATACCCCAACACCAAGCAATACATTTTACTTTTAGTTAAGTGTGTTCGGACTTGTAGTTTAGTTTTAGCCAATTGTTTTAGTTTAGAATTTTAGCCTAGAGTCTTAGCTTAGTGTTTTTCGTTGCACTTTTAGTTTAGTTTAGTATTAGTTAAGAGTTTTAGTTTAGAGTTGTAGTTTAGTTTTAGTAAAGAGTTTTAGTTTAGAGTTTTATTTTAGTTTTAGTTAAGTGTTTTAGTTTAGTGTTTAGAGTTTTAGCTTGGAGTTTTAGCTTAGAGTTTTAGTTAGAGTTATAGCTTAGTTTAATTTTAGTTAAGAGTTTTAGTATAGACTTTAGAGTTTTAGTTTAGAGATTAGAGTTTTAGTTAGAGTTATAGTTTAGTTTAATTTTTGTTAAGAGTTTTAGTTTAGAGTTGTAGTTTAGTTTTAGTTAAGAGTTTTTCATTGCACTTTTAGTTTAGTTTAGTTTTAGTTAAAAGTTTTAGTTTAGAGTTGTTGTTTAGTTTTAGTTTTGAGTTTTAGTTTGATATTAGCTTATAGTTTTAGTTAGAGTTATAGTTTAGTTTAGTTGTAGTTCAGAGTCTAGAGTTTCAAGTTAGACTCTCAACACTTAGAGTTTTAGTTAAAGTTATATTTTATTTTAGTTTTAGTTAAATATTTTTGGACTTGTAGTTTAGTTTTAGCTAATCGTTTTAGTTTAAAATTTTACCCCAAAGTCTTAGCTTAGAGTTTTTGGTTGCACTTTTAGTTTGGTTTAGTATTAGTTAAGTGTTTTAGTTTAGAGTTGTAATTTAGTTTTAGTACAGAGTTTTAGTTTAGAGTTTTAGTTTAGTTTTAGTTAAGAGTTTTAATTTAGAGTTTAGAGTTTGAGCTTAGAGTCTTAGCTTAGAGTTTTAGTTAGAGTTATAGTTTAGTTTAATTTTACTTAATAGTTTTAGTTTAGACTTTAGAGTTTTTGTTTACAGTTTACAGTTTTAGTTGAAGTTATAGTTTAGTTTATTTTTTGTTAAGAGTTTTAGTTTAGAGTTTAGAGTTTTAGTTTGGAGTCTTAGCTTATAGTTTTAGTTAGAGGTATAGTTTAGTATAGCTCTAGTTAAGAGTTGTTTGATGTTTAGGGTTTGAGCTTTAGAGTTTAGAGTTTAGAGTTTTAGTTTAGAGTCTTAGCTTAGAGTTTTAGTTAGAGTTATAGTTTTTGTGTAGTTTTAGTTAAGAGTCTTAGCTTAGAGTTATGGTTTAATGTCAAGAGTCTTAGCTTAGAGTTTTTGTTAGAGTTATAATTTAGTTTAGTTTTAGTTAGGAGCTTTAGTTTATATCTCATAGTTTAGTTTTACTTAAGAGTTTTAGTTTATAGTTTAGTTTACAGTTTTACTTTAGAGTTTTAGATGGAGTTATAGTTTTAGTTTGGTTTTAGTTAAGAGTTTTAATTAAGATATTGGAGTTTAGTTTAGAGTGTGAGCTTAGAGTTTTAGTTCTATTTATATTTTACTTTAGTTTTATTTGAGAATTTAGAATTTTAGTTTAGAGTCTTAGCTTAGATTTTTTGTTAGAATTATAGTTTAGTTTAGTATTAGTTAAGAGCTTTAGTTTAGATCTCTAGCTTAGTTTTACTTAAGAGTTTTAGTTTAGAGTTTATAGTTTAGTTTACTGTTTTACTTTAGAGTTTTAGTTAGAGTTATAGTTTTAGTTTAGTTTTAGTTAACAGTTTTAGTTTAGATATTTGAGTTTTAGTTTTGAGTCTTAATTTAGAGTTTTAGTTATATTTATAGTTTACTTTAGTTTTAATTCAGAGTTTTAGTTTAGAGTCTTAGCATGGATTTTAGTTAGAGTTATAGTTTAGTTTAGTTTTAGTTAAGAATTTTATTTTAGAGATGTTGTTTAGTTGAAATAAGAGTTTTAGTTTAGAGTTTAGAGTTTTCGTTCCACTTTTTGTTTAGTTTAGTATTAGCTAAGAGTTTTAATTTAGAGTTGTAGTTTAGTTTTAGTGAAGAGTTTTAGTTTAGAGTTGTAGTTTATTTTTAGTTAAGAGTTTTAGAATTTAGAGTTTAGAGTTTTAGCTTAGACTCTCAGCACTTAGAGTTTTAGTTAGAGTTATATTTTATTTTAGTTTTAGTTAAGTATTTTTGGACTTGTAGTTTAGATTTAGCTAAACGTTTTAGTTTAGAGTTTTAGCCTAGAGTCATAGCTTAGAGTTTTTCATTGCACTTTTAGTTTAGTTTAGTTTTAGATAAGAATTTTAGTTTAGAGTTTAGAGTTTTAGTTTAGAGTCTTAGCTTAGAGTTTTAGTTAGAGTTATAGCTTAGTTTATTTTTAGTTAAGAGTTTTTGTTTAGAGTTTAGAGGCTTAGCCTAGAGTTTTAGTTAGAGTTTAGAGTTTTAGTTTAGAGTCTTAGCTTAGAGTTTTAGGTCTAATTATAGTTTACTTTAGTTTTAGTTGAGAATTTAGAGTTTTAGTTTTGAGTCTTAGCTTAGAGTTTTTATTAGAGTTATAGTTTAGTTTAGTTTTAGTTACGAGCTTTAGTGTAGATCTCTAGTTTAGTTTTACTTAAGAGTTTTAATTTCGTTTTATTTAAGAGTTTTAGTTTAAATATTGTAGTTTTAGTTTTGAGTCTTAGCTTAGAGTTTTAGTTAGAGTTATAGTTTAGTTTAGTTTTAATTCAGAGTTTTAGTTTAGAGTCTTAGATTAGAATTTTAGTTAGAGTTATAGTTTAGTTTAGTTTTAGTTAAGAATTTTAGTTTAGAGATGTTGTTTAGTTTTATATAAGAGTTTTAGTTTAGATATTAGCGTTTTAGTTTGGAGTTATAGTTTAGTTTAGTTGTAGTTCAGAGTCTAGAGTTTCAAGTTAGACTCTCAGCACTTAGAGTTTTAGTTAGAGTTATATTTTATTTTAGTTAAGTGTTTCTGGACTTGTAGTTTAGTTTCAGCTAATCGTTTTAGTTTAAAATTTTAGCCTAGAGTCTTAGCTTAGAGTTTTTCGTTGCACTTTTAGTTTAGTTTAGTTTTAGTTAAGAGTTTTAGTTTAGATCTCTAGTTTAGTTTTAGTAAAGAATTTTAGTTTAGAGTTGTAGTTTAGTTTTAGTTAAGAGTTTTAGTTTAGAGTTTTAGCTTAGAGTCTTAGCTTAGAGTCTTAGCGTAGAGTTTTAGTTAGAGTGATAGTTTAGTTTAACTTTAGTTAAGAGTTTTAGTTTAGACTTTAGAGTTTTAGTTTAGAGTTTATTTAGAGTTATAGTTTAGTTTAATTTTTGTTAAGAGTTTTAGTTTAGAGTTATAGTTTAGTTAAGAGTTGTAGTGTAGATTTTCAATTCGGTATTGGCTTACAGTTTTAGTTAGATTTATAGTAGTTAAGAGTTTTAGTTTAAAGTTTAGAGTTTTAGTTTAGAGCCTTATTTTGGAGTTTTAGTTAGAGTTATAGTTTAGTTTAGTTAAGATTTTTTTTTAGAGTTTAGAGTATTATCTTAGAGTTTTAGTTAGAGTTTAAAGTTTTAGTTTAGAGTCTTACCTTTGAGTTTTAGTTCTATTTATAGTTTAGTTTAGTTTTAGTTGAGAATTTAGAGTTGCAGTTTAGAGTCTGAGCTTAGAGTTTTTGTTAGAGTTATAGTTTAGTTTAGTTTTATTTAGGAGCTTTGGTTCAGATCTCTAGTTTAGTTTCACTTAAGAGTTTTAGTTTAGAGTTTATAGTTTTAGTTAACTGTTTTACTTTAGAGTTATAGTTCAAGTTATAGTTTTACTTAAGAGTTATAGTTAAAGTTATACTTTTAGTTTAGTTTTAGTTAAGAGTTTTAGTTCAGATATTGGAGTTTTAGTTTTGAGTCTTAACTTAGAGTTTTAGTCATATTTTTAGTTTACTTTAGTTTTAATTCAGAGTTTTACTTTAGAGTCTTAGCTTAGAGTTTTAGTGTCATAGTTTAGTTTAGTTTTAGTTAAGAACTTTAGTTTAGAGGTGTTCTTTTGTTTTAGACGAGCGTTTTAGTTTAGAGTTTAGAGTTTTCTTTGCACTTTTAGTTTAGTTTAGTATTAGATAAGAGTTTTAGTTTAGAGTTTAGAGTTTTCGTTGCACTTATAGTTTAGTTTAGTATTAGTTAAGTGTTTTAATTTAGAGTTGTAGTTTAGTTTTAGTAAAGAGTTTTAGTTTAGAGCTGTAGTTTAGTTTTAGTTAAGTCTTTTTGTTTAGAGTTTTAGCTTAGAGTCTTAGCTAAGAGTTTTAGTTAAAGTTATAGTTTAGATTAATTTTAGTTAAGAGTTTTAGTTTAGACTTTAGAGTTTTAGTTTAGAGTTTAGAGTTTTAGTTAGAGTTATAGTTTAGTTTATTTTTTGTTAAGAGTTTTATTTTAGAGTTGTAGTAAAGTTTTAGTTAAGAGTTTTAGTTTAGAGTTGTTGTTTAGTTTTAGATATGAGTTTTAGATAAGAGTTTTAGTTTAGAGTTTTAGTTAGAGTTATAGTTTAGTTTAGTTGTAGTTCAGAGTCTAGAGCTTCAAGTTAGACTCTCAGCACTTAGAGTTTTAGTTAGAGTTATATTTTATTTTAGTTTTAGTTAAGTGTTTTTGGACTTGTAGTTTAGTTTTAGCTAAACGTTTTAGTTTAGAGTTTTAGCCTACAGTCATAGCTTAGAGTTTTTCCTTGCACTTTTACTTTAGTTTAGACTTGTAGTTTAGCTTTAGTTAAGAGTTTTAGTTAAGGGTTTTAGTTTAGGGTTTTAGCTAAGAGTTTTAGTTAGAGTTATAGTTTAGTTTTAGTTTAGAGTTGTAGTTTAGTTAAGAGTTTTAGCGTAGAGTTTTAGCTAGAGCTATCGTTTATATAGTTTTAGTTAAGAGTTTTAGTTTTTAGTTGTAGTTTAGCATTAGTTTAGAGTTTAGAGTATTAGTTTAGAGTCTTAGCTTAGAGTTTTAGTTAGAGTTATAGTTTAGTTTTGTTTTAGTTAAGTTTTAGTTTGGAGTTGTTGTTTAGTTTTAGTTTAGAGTTTTAGTTTAGAGTTATAGTTTAGCTAAGAGTTTTAGTTTAGCGTAAAGAGCTAGGTGTTGAACACATTTTTTCTTTGAAATGCTAGACTTGGAATATTTTTATTGCGGTTTACATAAAACTCTATACTATAACTCTTTACTAAAACTAAACTATAACTCTAAACTAAAACTCTTAACTAATGCTAAATTAAACTAAAAGTGCAACGAAAAACTCTAAGCTAAGACTCTAAACTAACACTCTAAACTCTAACTAAAAATCTAAGCTAAGAATATAAACTCTAAACAAAAACTCTTAACTAAAACTAAGCTAAACTATAACTCTAACTAAAACTCTAAGCTAAGACTCTAAACTAAAACTCTAAACTGTAAACTAAAACTCTAACTAAAACTCTAAGCTAATACCAAACTGAAACTCTAAACTAAAACTCTTATCTAAAACTAAACTAAACTAAAAGTGCAATGAATACCTCAAAGCTATGACTCTAGGCTAAAACTCTAAACTAAAACGTTTAGCTAAAACTAAACTACAAGTCCAAAAACACTTAACTAAAACCAAAAAAATATAACTCTAAGTAAAACTTTAAGTGCTGAAAGTCTAACTTGAAACTCTAGACTCTAAACTACAACTAAACTAAACTATAACTCTAACTAAAACTATAAGCTAATATCATACTAAAACTCTAAACTAAAACTCATCTAAAACTAAACAACAACTCTAAACTAAAACTTAACTAAAGCTAAACTGAACTACAACTCTAAACTAAAACTCTTCACAAAAATTAAACTAAACTATAATTCTAACTAAAACTCTAAACTCTAAACTAAAACTCTAAAAGAAAAAGTCTAAACTAAAACTCTTAGCTAAAACTAAACTAAACTATAACTATAACTAAAAATATAAGCTAAGACTATCAGCTAAATCTATATACTACGAACTAAAACTCTTAAATAAAACTAAACTACAACTCTAAACTAAAAGTCTTAACTATAACTAAACTACAACTCTAAACTAAAACTCTTAACTAATACTAAACTAAACTAAAAGTGCAACAAAAACTAAACTAAAACTCTTATCTAAAACTAAACAAAACGTCTAAAATAAAATTCTTAACTAAAACTAAACTAAACTATAACTCTAACTAAAACTCTAAGCTAAGACTCTAAACTAAAACTCTGAATTAAAACTAAAGTAAACAATAAATATAACTAAAACTCTAAGGTAAGACTCAAAACTAAAACTTCAATTTCTAAACTAAAACTCTTAACTAAAACTTAACTAAAACTAACTAAATCTTTAAAGTGAAACTTTAAACTAAACTATAAACTCTAAACTAAAACTCTTAAGTAAAACTAAACTAGAGAACTAAACTAAAGCTCCTAACTTGAACTAAACTATAACTGTAACAGAAACTCTGAGCTAAGAATCTAAACTAAAACTCTAAATTTTCAACTGAAACTAAACTAAACTATAAATAGAACTAAAACTCTAAGCTAAGATTCTAAACTAAAACTCTTAACTAAAACTAAACTAAAACTATAACTAACTAAGACTCTAAAGTAAAACTGAAAACTAAACTATAAACTCTAAACTAAAACTCTTAATTAAAACTAACCGAGAGATCTAAACTAAAGCTCCTAACTAAAACTAAACTAAACTATAACTCTGACAAAAACTCTAACCTAAGACTCTAAACTAAAACTCTAAATTCTCAACTAAAAGTAAACTAAACTATAAATAGAACTGAATCTTTAAGCTAAGACTCTAAACTAAAACTCTAACTAAAACAAAACTAAACTATAACTCTAGCTAAAGCTCTAAGCTAAGACTCTAAACTAAAACTCTAAACTCTAAACTAAAACTCTTAACTACTATAACTGTAACTAAAACTGTAACCTAACACCAAACTGAAACTCTAAACTAAAACTCCTAACTAAAACTAAACTATAACTCTAAACTAATCCTCTTAACAAAAATTAAACTAAACCATAACTCTAACTAAAACTCTAAACTAAAACTCTAAAGTCTAAACTAAAACCCTTAACTGAAATTAAACTAAACTATAACTCTGATTAAAAATCTAAGCTAAGACTCTAAGCTAAAACTAAACTATAAACTAAAATTCTTAACTAAAACTAAACTACAACTCTAAATTAAAACTCTTAACTAAAACGAAACTACAACTCTAAACTAAAACTCTTAACTACTACTAAACTAAACTAAAAGTGCAACGAAAAACTCTAAGCTAAGACTAGGGTAAAATTCGAAACTAAAACGATTAGCTAAAACTAAAGTACAAGTCCAAAAACATTTAACTAGAACTAAAATAAAATATAACTTTAACTAAAAACTAAGTGTTGAGAGCCTCACTTGAAACTCTAGACTCTGAACTACAACTAAACTAAACTATAACTCTAACTAAAACTGTAATCTAATATCAAACTAAAACTCTAAACTTAAACTTATGTCTAAAACTATGCAACAACTCAAAACTAAAACTCTTAACTAAAATTAAACCACATCTCTAAACTAAAAACCCTTATCTAAAACTAAACTACAACTGTAAACTAAAACTCTTTACAAAAACTAAACTAAACTCTAACTCAAACTAAAACTCTAAGCTAAAATTCTAAGCTAATATTAAACTAAACTATAATTTTAACTAAAACTCTAAGCTAAGACTCTAAACTAAAACTCTTAACTGAAACTAAACTATAAATCTAAACTAAAACTCTCTGCTAAAACTAAACTACAGCTCTAAACTAAAACTCTTAAATAATACTATACTAAACACAAAGTGCAACGAAAGACTCTAAGCTAAGACTCTAGGCTAAAATTCTAAACTAAAACTCTTAGCTGAAACTAAACTGCAAGTCCGAAAACACTTAACTAAAAGTAAAATGTAGTGCTGGGCGTTGGGGTATTCAAAAAGTCATAATGTAAAGTTATGGGTGAAAAGGATGAGTGCTTCAAGTTGTAAAATGGTTTTAAGAGGGACATTAAGAAAAGAACTTGTTCTGAAAAGATATATTCGGGAGGAACCCAAAAGTTGAGGGTGAGGGGGACCGTTCTCTGTCCCAAGTGCGCAAAAAAAACTATTAAAAATGTGATGGGGGCCCGGAGGGAGGGGGGCTCTTTTGAGGCCCCAGGGGAAAGGGGGCCTGGGGGGAGGGGGCCTGGGTATGAGGGAGTCCCTTGGGGTTGGGGACCTTATAACACTGTTCAAATGGAACTTGTGTATTATAACGACCACAGAGTTTCACCCAAATAATCTTCTAAAATGTCTCAAACTGTTTCGCCCAAAAATTCCTAAAATGCCAATTAATTTTTTTTACCCAAATAATCCCATAAAAGTAATTCCTGCCTGTTCTTTTGTTTCGGCATCCCTGTGCTGTCACATTTGAAATTCCCAGGAAACCATTTCCCGCGTAAAATATATTCAATCTGTCTTGATCTCCTATGAGTTTCTGAAAATATATCTTATGTGTTCCTACTTACAATATTATGGTTCCGATAGAATATTAATTTATCTCTCAGACCTAAAGACCTCAGAAGCCATATTTAAAAATAGAATATTAATTTATGTCTCAGACCTAGAGATCAGAGAAGCAATGTTTAAAAATAGAATATTTATTTATCTCTCAGACCTAAAGACTTGAAAAGCCATATTTAAAAATGAAATCCCCTCATGATAGAATTCCCCACCGATTATGTAAATCCATTTCTCAGAAATCTAGTTACCGTTAGCGACTCAATACATTGCCCCGTTAGTATTCAGTGCGCATGCGCAGACTTCGTCCCGGAGTCAATACACTTAGAAAGAGCCCCCCTGATTGACCTTGAAAAAGGTGTCATTGACCCGTTAGTGGATCAATAATCCATGAATAAATTATGTTCGTACAGTAGTCATTAGGTCCCTCCTACTCAGACTAAGTAATAAGTTTAATACGTATGTAGGAGACATAAAGAATTAGTGCTGAAGTAAAAGCACGACTTTATATTATAATTTAGTGATTTGGGATATATTGGATTAGAAAGACTTGGGGGCCCTAGGTGAAATACAGCATTTTCTAAGGACTGGAATTGAAATAAAATTAGTTCGTTTTAAAAACTTGAACGTGGGAATAACCTAAGTTTGAAGTACAATATAAACTCCTTGACCTTAAAGAATAAATCAAAGAGCCTTTGGCCTCCTTCCTCCAGCTTAGTGACCCTTTGGAACTTACCTAGCGTTTATAACAAAAAAATTATATATACATATAAGAAAACTGAAACTAGAGGACAATACAATATTCCTCCCCAAGCGATTTCTCTGACATTGTACGAAAGAGGGATCCATTCCTCTATTAAGCCACCTTTGCATTACTGAACCCGTGCTAATATTATATAGAGGCAGTCCTGAAGTTTTACAGAAGAGTCTGGGAAGAAAGAGGGATTAAATTGCTAGATTAAGATTTCCAATCTCTTCCGTCCAAAGATCAAATTTTCACTAGAAAGTTGTAGTTTAACAGAGTTCTAAAGAACACTAACTTCCTTTTCAGGATATAAACCTGAAACTTGATTTAATTTATACAACCATTGCGATTTGATAAAAAAGGTTATTCCTAGGAACAATAATTTGATGCAAAGAATTTTAATTACACCGGAACCCAAGTCAGTCTGATCATTCAAGTGTATTTATTTCAATTAGAAGCATTAGATAGCCTAGAACTAACTAAATCCTTTTTTCTCGGTAAACATTGGTAGATTGAACAAGCAGACCCATAGAATATTAGACAATAGACCTAGAAAAGGTTTTGAAGTTTTGAAAATAATTAGAGTTAGAATATTTTCCATTTATTTCCTTTTATAATAAATATCAGTTGTCACTGGATTGTGAGTACCAATCAGTAGAGAGGGGGGTACCAGTCGTGACCCTACCACGTGGTTTATGGTTTTGTCAGTGAGAATGAAAAAACAGGAATTTTCTCACTTGAAAAACCAGGAATTTTGTCTGTTTTATGGTTTTTGTCAGTGAGAATGAAAAAACAGGAACTTTCTCACTTGAAAAACCAGGAATTTTGTCTGTTTTATGGTTTTTGTCAGTGAGAATGGAAAAACAGTATTTTTCTCACTTTGCTGTCTGTCATTAATCAAATTGTTTCCGGGCAAAGTTTAGTAATGTCTGACAGGTACTGCTCCAGGAATAGATCCAATTCATTAATGTCTTTGCCTCGGAAACAACTCTTTTGGTCGAACTCCAAAGGATATTAATAACCAAACGCCATGGAAACAATTCTCCATGAAACATCTTAGCGATGAATTGTTTTAGCGCGGGAATCAGGTTTTTTTTTAATTTGAAATGCATTAGCGCAGAGATGCCAAAAACAAAAGGAACACGCTGAATTACGTTTAGGGATTATTTGGGCGAAACTGTTTTAGACAGGTTATGGAATTATTTCGGCGAAAGATTTTTGAAGAGATTTTGGAAGAGGTTTTGAGAGTGAAACTCTGTGGTCGTTATAATACACAAGTTTCATTTGAACAGTGTTGTGAGGTCCTCTACCCCAACCCCAAAGGGTTCCGATCCCCCTACCCCAACCCCGAAGGAAGCCCCCGGTCCTCAAAGGTCCCCCGGGCTCCCAAAGGGCCACCCGCACCCCCAAAGGCCCATCCCAGACCCCCAAAGGGACCCCCGGACCCCAAAGACCCTCCCCTGGTCCTCAAAGGGCCCACCGGACCCCAAAGACCCTCCCCCGGTCCTCAAAGGTCCCCCGGACCAGAGAAGCGCAGCGGGCCAGGAAAGCGCCGCATGGGGATGCGCCGCGGGGTCGGGGGATGC
The DNA here is from genome assembly GCF_049724085.1 of Artemia sp. Qi Xiang Cuo. Classification (NCBI taxonomy): domain Eukaryota; kingdom Metazoa; phylum Arthropoda; class Branchiopoda; order Anostraca; family Artemiidae; genus Artemia; species Artemia sp. Qi Xiang Cuo. The sequence goes on from NC_142809.1 coordinate 33,523,793, forward strand.
GCCGCAGGGGATGCGCCACAGGGGATGTGCCGCAGGGATGCACCGCAGGGATGCGCCGCAAAAAGTAAACACTCCCCATTTTTTTATATTTTTTGTGCATTGAGACACAAAAGGGCACCCTCCCCCAAGGGTCCCCCAAACACCCTTCCCGGGCCCCCCAAAGTGCCCCCTCTCCATTTTTTTTAAAATGCTTTTTTATGGCTTTATTATATCTTTTCTGAACAAGTTCCATTCATAATGTCATTCCTAAACCCATTTTCCAATCTCAAAGAGCCCCCTCCACAATTCATAAATACTTACTTGAATTTTTTAACATTGTATTTTTTAAACTTTTTTATGTATCCTGAAATGACATTAAATATGCTTACGGCTCTACCACTCCTACTCTTTGCTTGTTCATGGACACGACGTGGCTTTCCCACTGGTACTCTATGGCAGGTTATCGACACTACCGAGTTTATTGCATGCATTAAATCAGTATTTTTTACGCAGTGGAAGGATAAACACACAATTCATATCTGTAAAAAAGTGAAGATGAATTATTCGACGAACGTATGTGCACATGATAAAATCATTGTCGTGTTGAACGCTGACAAGGAGAAATACCTGAACTATGAAACGAGTGCAAGTGAAGATCTTATTGGCAATGTATGCATACGTTGTCATGACAGTGAGAAGTTAGATTTCTTTGGAGTACCCAAGAATTTCAATCGTGTAAACGGTGGATATGCAAGAGTATCATTACCAGAGAAATTAGTAGTCAAAGAGAATGCAAACTTAAAAATAATAGTTGATGAAGAGGGTCAACTTCTAGCTAATGGTTCTGGTAGCATGTTAGCCGTTGATAGATCTTATCGCAATTCTTCCGGTGTTAGCATTCGAATGAAAGCAAAAGGACAAAGAAGACATTCATACAGCTGCATCAACATCATAAATCATATCATGTCAATGTGCCAAAACTGTTATCTATGTAAAAATAATGTGACAATAGACAGTGAAATCGCAGGCAGAATAAAAAGGACATTAGCAGACAATATCATCAATGAATATAAAGATGAATTGACAGAAAGTGAAGCGCAAGTGTACTAATAATGCATAATAATGTATTTAACATATTTTTATATTAATATTCTACATGTCATTATTTCATTAAAAATATTTTATGCATTATTTTGTTAAGTGTTCATTATTTTTAGGGTATGCTAGAACGTCAAACGTTCAGAATATCTATTAAAAAGGTTAGAGATGTAAGAAAAATAATTTTAGAGATAATGATACTACTAGCAGGCTCAATTTTTCATAGAAGATAGAAAAGTTCAAGATCTCTTCTGAATTTTACCAAAGAACACAATTCACTTCTAATTTCACCAGAGAAAATAAAAAGCTTACTCTTCACTTTCAAGTTCACCAAGACATAAAAAATTTAAAGTTCACTTCTAAATTTTTCCGTAGAAGATAGGAAAAGTTATACTATGATAGTGATTATTTTCAATGAAGATAAAAAGTTTCACTTTAATTCTAAATTTTCTTAAATTCAATTCCGACCTTTCTCAAAGAGTCAAATTTAAAGTTATATTCCAAATATTTTCCCGGAACAAGAAAAGTCCCAAGACATAAAAAATTTAAAGTTCACTTCTAAATTTTTCCGTAGAAGATAGGAAAAGTTATGCTATGATTGTGATTATTTTCTATGAAGAAAAAAAATTTCACTTTAATTCTAAATTTTCTTAAATTCAGTTCTGACCATTCTCAAAGAGATAAAAAAATTTATAGTTCTGTTCCAAATATTTCCCCGGAAGAAGAAAAGTTCAACTTCGATTCTGAATTTTCTCAATGAAAATGAAATAAGTTATTGATCAATTCCACTTCAATTCAGATATTTCTCAAAGAGATGAAATAATTTAAAGTTCTGTTCCAAATATTTTCCCGGAAGAAGAAAAGTTCAACTTCAATTCTGAATTTTTTCAATGAAAATGAAATAAGTTATTGATCAATTCTATTTTCCCAAAATAATATAAAATTTTCCACTTCAATTCAGATTTTTCTCAAAGAGATGAAAAAATTTAAAATATTGTTCCAATTTTTTCTTAGAAGATAGAAAAGATCAAGTTCTAATCTGAATTTTACCAAAGAACACAATTCAATTCTAATTTCTCCAGAGAAAATAAAAAGCTTCCACTTCAGTTTTAAGTTTATCAAGACATAAAAAATTTAAAGTTCAGTTCTAATTTTTCCTTAGAAGACAGGAAAAGTTATACTTTGATTGTGATTATTTTCTATGAAGATAAAAAGTTTCACTTTAATTCTAAGTTTTCTTAAATTCAGTTCCGACCTTTCTCAAAGAGATGAAAAAATTTAAATTTCTGTTCAATATATTGCCTCGGAAGAAGAAAAGTTCAACTTCGATTCCGAATTTTCTCAGTGAAAATGAAATAAGTTATTAATCAATTCTTTTTTCACAAAATAATATAAACATTTTTCACTTTAGTTCAGATTTTTCTCAAAGAGATGAAAAATTTAAAATACTTTTTCAAATTTTTCATATAAGATAGAAAAGTTAAAGTTCTCTTCTGAATTTTACCAACAAACACAATTCAATTCTAATTTCTCCAGAGAAAATAAAAAGCTTCCACTTCAGTTTTAAGTTCACCAAGACATAAAAAATTTAAAGTTCTGTTCTAAATTTTTCTGTAGAAGATACGAAAAGTTATTCTACGATAGTGATTATTGTCCAAGAAGATAAAAAATTTCACTTTAATTCTAAATTTTCCTAAATTCAGTTCCGACTTTTCACATAGAAATGAAAAAATTTAAAGTTCTGTTCAATATATTTTCCCGGAAGAAGAACAGTTCAACTTCGTTTCTGAATTTTCTCATTGAAATTGAAATAAGTTATTGACCAATTCTATTTTCCCAAAATAATATAAAAATTTTCCACTTCAGTTCAGATTTTTCTCAAAGAGATGAAAAATTTAAAATACTATTCCAAATTTTACATAGAAGATAGAAAAGTTCAAGTTCTCTTCTGAATTTTACCAACAAACACAATTCAATCCTAATTTCTCCAGAGAAAACAAAAATCTTACACTTCAGTTCTTCATTTCACAAAGAAATAAAGAAATTTAGAGTTCAATTCTAAATTTTTCGGTGGAAGATAGAAAAAGTAATACCATACTATTGAATATTTTCCCGGAAGATAAAAAGTTCTAGTTCAATTTTAAATTTTCTCAACGAAGTGAAGAAAAATTCAAGTTCTCTTCTGAATTTTACCAAAGAACACAATTCAATTCTAATGTCCCCAGAGAAAATCAAAATCTTCCACTTAAGTTCTTTATTTCACAAAGACATAAAGAAATTTAAAGTTCAATTCTAAATTTTTCGGTGGAAGCAAGAAAAAGTAATACCATACTTGTGAATATTTTACCGGAAGATAAAAAGTTCTAGTTCAATTTAAAATTTTCGCAACGAAGTCAAGAAAAATTCAAGTTCTCTTCTGAACTTTACAAGAGAACACACTTCATTTATAATTTCTCCAGAGAAAACAAAAAGCTTACTCTTCACTTTTAAGTTCACCAAGACATAAAGAAATTTAAAGTTCAATTCTAAATTTTTCCGTAGAAGATAGGAAAAGTTATACTATGATAGTGATTATTTTCCATGAAGATAAAAAGTTTCACTTTAATTCTAAATTTTCTTAAATTCAATTCCGACCTATCTCAAAGAGTCAAATTTAAAGTTCTATTCCAAATATTTTCCCCGGAACAAAAAAAGTCCCAAGACATAAAAAATTTAAAGTTCACTTCTAAATTTTTCCGTAAAAGATATGAAAAGTTATACTATGATTTTGATTATTTTCTATGAAGATAAAAAATTTCACTTTAATTCTAAATTTTCTTAAATTCAGTTCTGACCATTCTCAAAGAGATGAAAAAATTTAAAGTTCTGTTCCAAATATTTCCCCGGAAGAAGAAAAGCTCAACTTCGATTCTGAATTTTCTCAATGAAAATGAAATAAGTTATCGATCAATTCTATTTTCCCAAAATAATATAAAATTTTCCACTTCAATTCAGATTTTTCTCAAAGAGATGAAAAAATTTAAAGTTCAATTCTAAATTTTTCGGTGAGAGATAGAAAAATTAATACCATACTTGTGAATATTTTCACAGAAGATAAATACCATACATGTGAATATTTTCCCGGAAGATAAAAAGTTCTAGTTCAATTTTAAATTTTCACAATGAAGTGAAGAAAAGTTCAAGTTCTCTTCTGAATTTTCTTAAAGCAGTGAAAAAAGTTAGCTCAATTCTGAATTTTACCAATGAAAATGAAAAAGCTCCCACTTCAGTTCTTAATTTCTCAAAGACATAAAACATTCAAAGTTCTCTTCTAATTTTTCCAAGAAAATGAAAAGGTTCCATTTCAGTTCAGGTTTTTTCTCAAAGAGATGAAAAATTTAAAGTTCTATTCTAATTTTAAATTAAATTTTAGCTCCTTTGTCTTACGGATTTACCCCTCAAATTTTTAAATTAGAAAATGAGGGACTCGTTCTATTATTAAAGACAATCTTTCAAACTCGTTCATCTAACCTCCAAAACAATAGGTTAGGTTAGGTATAAATAAATATTAATAAATAAATAGAAACATTTCTACATGTTTAAGTTAGGTTAGGTTAACCTGTCATGAGCACTCATGATAAGTTAACTTAACCTTTTCCGGCGAGTATGGTTAGGTTAGGCTAGATTAAGTTAGGTTAGATTAGGTTAGGTTAAGTTAGGTTAGGTTAGCCCATGTACGCGTCACTTATGTTAGCTTTGTTTAGGTTCTAGACTTTCGAAAAGTTCGGTTTATGTTTTTTTTTGTGTAGGATATATTTTGTTATTTGAGTTTCTGTTATGTTAGGCGAGGATCTCCTACGTCTGCGCGCGTCCTTAGGCTAACCTAGCCTAACCTAACTTAACCTAACCTAACTTAACCTAACCTAACTTAATCTAACCTAACCTAACCTAATCATAAACCTAACTTTTTGCCTGTCTCTCACCTAACCTAAGCTAACCTAAGTGACGCGTACGTGGGCTAACCTAACCTAACTTAACCTAACCTAATCTAACCTAACTTAATCTAGCCTAACCTAACCATACTCGCCGGAAAAGGTTAAGTTAACTTATCATGAGTGCTCATGACAGGTTAACCTAACCTAACTTAAACATGTAGAAATGTTTCTATTTATTTATTAATATTTATTTATACCTAACCTAACCTATTGTTTTGGAGGTTAGATGAACGAGTTTGAAAGATTGTCTTTAATAATAGAACGAGTCCCTCATTTTCTAATTTAAAAATTTGAGGGGTAAATCCGTAAGACAAAGGAGCTAAAATTTAATTTAAAATTAGAATAGAACTTTAAATTTTTCATCTCTTTGAGAAAAAACCTGAACTGAAATGGAACCTTTTTATTTTCTTGGAAAAATTAGAAGAAAACTTTGAATGTTTTATGTCTTTGAGAAATTAAAAACTGAAGTGGGAGCTTTTTTCATTTTCATTGGTAAAATTCAGAATTGATCTAACTTTTTTCACTTCTTTAAGAAAATTCAGAAGAGAACTTGAACTTTTCTTCACTTCATTGTGAAAATTTAAAATTGAACTAGAACTTTTTATCTTCCGGGAAAATATTCACATGTATGGTATTTATCTTCTGTGAAAATATTCACAAGTGTGGTATTAATTTTTCTATCTCCCACCGAAAAATTTAGAATTGAACTTTAAATTTTTTCATCTCTTTGAGAAAAATCTGAATTGAAGTGGAAAATTTTATATTATTTTGGGAAAATAGAATTGATCAATAACTTATTTCATTTTCATTGAGAAAATTCGGAATCGAAGTTGAACTTTTCTTCTTCCGGGGAAATATTTGGAACAGAAATTTAAATTTTTTCATCTCTTTGAGAATGGTCAGAACTGAATTTAAGAAAATTTAGAATTAAAGTGAAATTTTTTATCTTCATAGAAAATAATCACAATCATAGGATAACTTTTCATATCTTCTACGGAAAAATTTAGAAATGAACTTTAAATTTTCTATGTCTTGGGACTTTTTTTGTTCCGGGAAAATATTTGGAATATAACTTTAAATTTGACTGTTTGGGAAAGGTCGGACTTGAATTTAAAAAAATTTAGAATTAAAGTGAAACTTTTTATCTTCATGGAAAATAATCACTATCATAGTATAACTTTTCCTATCTTCTACGGAAAAATTTAGAATAGAACTTTAAATTTCTTTATGTCTTGGTGAACTTAAAAGTGAAGAGTAAGCTTTTTGTTTTCTCTGGTGAAATTAGAAATGAAGTGTGTTCTTTGGTAAAGTTCAGAAGAGAACTTGAACTTTTCTTCACTTCGTTGAGAAAATTTTAAATTGAACTAGAACTTTTTATCTTCCGTAAAAATATTCAGAAGTATGGTATTACTTTTTCTTGTTTCCACCGAAAAATTTAGAATTCATCTTTAAATTTCTTTATGTCTTTGTGAAATAAAGAACTTAAGTGGAAGATTTGATTTTCTCTGGAGAAATTAGAATTGAATTGTGTTCTTTGGTTAAATTCAGAAGAGAACTTGAATTTTTCTTCACTTCGTTGAGAAAATTCAAAATTGAACTAGAACTTTTCTTCTTCCGAGAAAATATATTGAACAGAACTTTAAATTTTTTCATCTCTATGTGAAAAGTCGGAACTGAATTTAAGAAAATTTAGAATTAAAGTGAAACTTTTTATCTTCATGGAAAATAATCACTATCATAGTATAACTTTTTCTATCTTCCACCGAAAAATTTAGAACAGAACTTTAAATTTTTTATGTCTTGGTGAACTTAAAACTGAAGTGGAAGCTTTTTATTTTCTCTGGAGAAATTAGAATTGAATTGTGTTTGTTGGTAAAATTCAGAAGAGAACTTGATCTTTTCTATCTTCTATGTAAAATTTGGAAAAGTATTTTAAATTTTTCATCACTTTGAGAAAAATCTCAACTGAAGTGAAAAATTTTTATACTATTTTGGGAAAATGGAATTGGATAATAACCTATTACAATTTCAATGAGAAAATTCAGATACGAAGTTGAAGTTTTCTTCTTCCGGGACAATCTATTGAACAGAACTTTAAATTTTTTCATCTCTTTGAGAAAGGTCGGAACTGAATTTAAGAAAACTTAGAATTAAAGTGAAACTTTTTATCTTCATGGAAAATAATCACAATCATAGTATAACTTTTCCTATCTTCTAAGGAAAAATTTAGAACTGAACTTTAATTTTTTATGTCTTGGTGAACTTAAAACTGATGTGGAAGCTTTTTATTTTCTCTGGAGAAATTAGAATTGAATTGTGTTCTTTGGTAAAATTCAGAAGAGAACTTGATCTTTTCTATCTTCTATGAAAAATTTGGAACAATATTTTAAATTTTTTCATCTCTTTGAGAAAAATCTGAATTGAAGTGGAAAATTTTATATTATTTTGGGAAAATAGAATTGATCAATAACTTATTTCATTTTCATTGAGAAAATTCAGAATCGAAGTTGAACTTTTCTTCTTCCGGGGAAATATTTGGAACAGAACTTTAAATTTTTTCATCTCTTTGAGAAAATATTCACAGGTATGGTATTACTTTTTTCTATCTTCAACCGAAAAATTTAGAATTGAACTTTAAATTTCGTTATGTCTTTGTGAAATATAGAACTGAAGTGGAAGATTTTTATTTTCGCTGGTGAAATTAGAATTGAATTGTGTTCTCTGGTAAAATTCAGAAGAGAACTTGAATTTTTCTTCACTTCGTTGAGAAAATTTTAAATTGAACTAGAACTTTTTATCTTCCGGGAAAATATTCACAAGTATGGTATTACTTTTTCTTGTTTCCACTGAAAAATTTAGAATTGAACTTTAAATTTCTTTATGTCTTTGTGAAATAAAGAACTTAAGTGGAAAATTTGATTTTCTCTGGTGAAATTAGAATTGAATTGTGTTCTTTGGTAAAATTCAGAAGAGAACTTGAATTTTTCTTCACTTCGTTGAGAAAATTTAAAATTGAACTAGAACTTTTTATCTTCCGGGAAAATATTCAATAGTATGGTATTACTTTTTCTATCTTCCACCGAAAAATTTAGAATTGAACTCTAAATTTCTTTATTTCTTTGTGAAATGAAGAACTGAAATGTAAGATTTTTGTTTTCTCTGGAGAAATTAGAATTGAATTGTGTTTGTTGGTAAAATTCAGAAGAGAACTTGAACTTTTCTATCTTCTATGTAAAAATTTGGAAAAGTATTTAAAATTTTTCATCTCTTTGAGAAAAATCTCAACTGAAGTGGAAAATTTTTATATTATTTTGGGAAAATAGAATTGGTCAATAACTTATTTCAATTTCAATGAGAAAATTCAGAAACGAAGTTGAACTTTTCTTCTTCCGAGAAAATATATTGAACAGAACTTTAAATTTTTTCATCTCTATGTGAAAAGTCGGAACTGAATTTAAGAAAATTTAGAATTAAATTGAAACTTTTTATCTTCATGGAAAATAATCACTATCATAGTATAACTTTTCGTATCTTCTACAGAAAAATTTAGAACAGAACTTTAAATTTTTTATGTCTTGGTGAACTTAAATCTGAAGTGGAAGCTTTTTATTTTCTCTGGAGAAATTAGAATTGAATTGTGTTTGTTGGTAAAATTCAGAAGAGAACTTGAACTTTTCTATCTTCTATGTAAAATTTGGAATAGTATTTTAAATTTTTCATCTCTTTGAGAAAAATCTGAACTAAAGTGGAAAATTTTTATATTATTTTGGGAAAATAGAATTGATCAATAACTTATTTCATTTTCACTGAGAAAATTCAGAATCGAAGTTGAACTTTTCTTCTTCCGAGAAAATATACTGAACAGAACTTTAAATTTTTTCATCTCTTTGAGAAAGGTCCGAACTGAATTTAAGAAAATTTAGAATTAAAGTGAAACTTTTTATCTTCATAGAAAATAATCACAATCAAACTATAACTTTTCCTATCTTCTAAGGAAAAATTAGAACTGAACTTTAAATTTTTTATGTCTTGGTAAACTTAAAACTGAAGTGGAAGCTTTTTATTTTCTCTGGAGAAATTAGAATTGAATTGTGTTCTTTGGTAAAATTCAGATAAGAACTTGATCTTTTCTATCTTCTAAGAAAAATTTTGAAAAATATTTTAAATTTTTTCATCTCTTTGAGAAAAATCTGAATTGAAGTGGAAAATTTTATATTATTTTGGGAAAATAGAATTGATCAATAACTTATTTCATTTTCATTGAGAAAATTCAGAATCGAAGTTGAACTTTTCTTCTTCCGGGGAAAAATTTGGAACAGAACTTTAAATTTTTTCATCTCTTTGAGAAAAATCTGAATTGAAGTGGGAAATTTTCTATTATTTTGGGAAAATAGAATTGATCAATTAACTTATTTCATTTTCATTGAGAAAATTCAGAATCGAAGTTGAACTTTTCTTCTTCCGGGGAAATATTTGGAACAGAACTTTAAATTTTTTCATCTCTTTGAGAATGGTCAGAACTGAATTTAAGAAAATTTAGAATTAAAGTGAAATTTTTTATCTTCATAGAAAATATTCACAATCATAGTATAACTTTTCCTATCTTCTACGGAAAAATTTAGAAATGAACATTAAATTTTTTATGTCTTGGGACTTTTCTTGTTCCGGGAAAATATTTGTAATAGAACTTTAAATTTGACTCTTTGGGAAAGTTTGGAATTGAATTTAAGAAAATTTGGAATTAAAGTGAAACTTTTTATCTCCATGGAAAATAATCACTATCATAGTATAACTTTTCCTATCTTCTACGGAAAAATTTAGAAGAGAACTTTAAATTTTTTATGTCTTGGTGAACTTAAAACTGAAGAGTAAGCTTTTTATTTTCTCTGGTGAAATTAGAAGTGAATTATGTTCTTTGGTAAAATTCAGAAGAGATCTTTAACTTTTCTATCTTCTATGAAAAATTGAGCCTGCTAGTAGTATCATTATCTCTAAAATTATTTTTCTTACATCTCTAACCTTTTTAATAGATATTCTGAACGTTTGACGTTCTAGCATACCCTAAAAATAATGAACACTTAACAAAATAATGCATAAAATATTTTTAATGAAATAATGACATGTAGAATATTAATATAAAAATATGTTAAATACATTATTATACATTATTAGTACACTTGCGCTTCACTTTCCGTCAATTCATCTTTATATTCATTGATGATATTGTCTGCTAATGTCCTTTTTATTCTGCCTGCGATTTCACTGTCTATTGTCACATTATTTTTACATAGATAACAGTTTTGGCACATTGACATGATATGATTTATGATGTTGATGCAGCTGTATGCATGTCTTCTTTTTCCTTTTGCTTTCATTCGAATGCTAACACCGGAAGAATTGCGATAAGATCTATCAACGGCTAACATGCTACCAGAACCATTAGCTAGAAGTTGACCCTCTTCATCAACTATTATTTTTAAGTTTGCATTCTCTTTGACTACTAATTTCTCTGGTAATGATACTCTTGCATATCCACCGTTTACACGATTGAAATTCTTGGGTGCTCCAAAGAAATCTAACTTCTCACTGTCATGACAACGTATGCATACATTGCCAATAAGATCTCCACTTGCACTCGTTTCATAGTTCAGGTATTTCTCCTTGTCAGCGTTCAACACGACAATGATTTTATCATGTGCACATACTTTCGTCGAATAATTCATCTTCACTTTTTTACAGATATGAATTGTGTGTTTATCCTTCCACTGCGTAAAAAATACTGATTTAATGCATGCAATAAACTCGGTAGTGTCGATAACCTGCCATAGAGTACCAGTGGGAAAGCCACGTCGTGTCCATGAACAAGCACAGAGTAGGAGTTGTAGAGCAGTAAGCATATTTAATGTCATTTCAAGATACGTAAAAAAGTTAAAAAAATACCATGTTAAAAAATTCAAGAAAGTATTTACGAATTGGGGAGGGGACTCTTTGAGGTTGGAAAATGGGTTTAGGAATGACATTATGAATGTAACTTGTCAATAAAAGATATAATAAAGCCATAAAAAAGTATTTAAAAAAAAATGGAGAGGGGGCTCTTTGGGGGGCCCGGGGAGGGTGTTTGGGGGACCCTTGGGGGAGGGTGCCCTTCTGTGTCTCAATGCACAAAAAATATAAAAAATGGGGAGTGTTTACTTTTTGCGGCGCATCCCTGCGGCGCATCCCTGCGGCACATCCCCCTGCGGCGCATCCGCCCGACCCCGTGGCGCATCCTCCTGCGGCGCATCCCCATGGGGCGCGTTCCTGGCCCGCGGCGCTTCTCTGGCCCGGGGGACCTTTGAGGACCGGGGGAGGGTCTTTGGGGTCCGGGGGGCCCTTTGAGGACCAGGGGAGGGTCTTTGGGGTCCGGGGGTCCCTTTGGGGGTCTGGGATGGGCCTTTGGGGGTGCGGGTGGCCCTTTGGGAGCCCGGGGGACCTTTGAGGACCGGGGGCTGCGTGCGGGGTTGGGGGGGGGGGATCGGAACCCTTTGGGGTTGGGGTAGAGGACCTCACAACACTGTTCAAATGAAACTTGTGTATTATAACGACCACAGAGTTTGACCTTCAAATCCTCTTCCAAAATCTCTTCAAAAATCTTTCGCCGAAATAATTCCATAACCTGTCTAAAACAGTTTCGCCCAAATAATCCCTAAACGTAATTCAGCGTGTTCCTTTTGTTTTGGCATCTCTGCGCTGAGGCATTTGAAATTACAAAGAAACCTGATTCCCTCGCTAAAACAATTCATCGCTAAGATGTTTCATGGAGAATTGTTTCCATTGCGTTTGGTTATTAATATCCTTTGGAGTTTAACCAAAAGAGTTGTTTCCGTGGCAAAGACATTAATGACTTGGATCTATTCCTGGAGCAGTACCTGTCAGACATTACTAAACTATGCCCGGAAACAATTTGATTAATGACTGACAGCAAAGTGAGAAAAATATTGTTTTTCCATTCTCACTGACAAAAACCATAAAACAGACAAAATTCCTGGTTTTTCAAGTGAGAAAGTTCCTGTTTTTTCATTCTCACTGACAAAAACCATAAAACAGACAAAATTCCTGGTTTTTCAAGTGAGAAAATTCCTGTTTTTTCATTCTCACTGACAAAACCATAAACCACGTGGTAGGGTCACGACTGGTACCCCCCTCTCTACTCCAATCTTACCCAAGCCTCAGATATAATACGTTACCAAATTTTAGCTCTGATATGTAGAGGCAACCTTACAAGTGGTGACGGTGGTACTCAAGTTCGGTGCAACTTTCGTTTAAGGGGGGTGGGAGGATTAATACAAAAAATTAAAAAAGTTGGTAGAATTTAGTCCTCTGTTCCTCCCAAGAAAGTGTGTGTTCAGTTTTTCAAACCTATCAGAGACAGAAAAGTTTGAAAAAGTGTTCATTAAAGAAAATTGTTTGACTTTAAAGGGAAGTTTAGACAGCCTTTTACCTTCCTAAGATTCTTTCTTTCGTCTCTTTTTTTCTTTGTTTCAAGTTCTAGTGTCCGTATCGTCTGTAGCTTGCCTTAATCTTTTTTAATACTAGTGTTATAGTTTAGTAATCCAATCTCTTCCGTCCAAAGATCCAATTTTCACTAGAAAGTTGTAGTTTAACAAAGTTCAAAAGAACACTAACTTTCTTTTCAGGATATAAACCTTAAACTTGGTTTAATTTATACAATTGAAGTGTAGTTATTTCAATTAGAAGCATTCGATAGCCTTGAATTAACTTAATCCTTTTTTTTCGGTAAACATTTGTGGATTGAACAAGTAGACCAATAGAATATTAGACAACAGACATAGAAGAGGCTAAGAAGTTTTCAAAATAATTAGAGTTAGAATATTTCACTTTTATAATAAGTATCAGTTGTCACTGGATTGTGAGTACCAATCTTACCCAAGCCTCAGATATAACACGCTACCAAATTTTAGCCCTGACAAGTAGAGTCAACCTTACAAGTGGTGACAGTGGTACTCAAGTTCGGTGCAACTTTCGTTTAAGGGGGGGGGGGGAGGATTAATAAAAAAAAAAAATTTGGTAAAATTTAGTCCTCTGTTCCTCCCAAGAAAGTGTGTGTTCAGTTTTTCCAAACCTATCAGAGACAGAAAAGTTTGAAAAAGTGTTCATTAAAGAAAATTTTTTGACTTTAAAAAGAAGTTTAGACAGCCTTTTACCTTCCTAAGATTCTTTCTTTCGTCTCTTTTTTTCTTTATTACAAGTTCTAGTGTCCGTATCGTCTGTAGCTTGCTTTAATCTTTTTTAATACTAGTGCCATAGGTTAATCATCTTCCAAAGTGTAATCATACTATTAGCCTTGAAGGTTAATTAAAATCGAGATATTGAACTAATCCTCACTCAATTTATAAACGAACTCATTCTGTATTTAAAACAATTTAAGGGTTCAAAATGTTTCCCACATTAAGAGTTTATAAAGATAGAACAATCATGAATTCAAATGAAAACAAAATTAAAGAGTTAGAAACTGCACTACAACAAGGACAGTCTAGAATAAACGCTCTAGAAGAGCAAAATAGAGATGCCACAGTCACAAGTAGGTTTCAAAATCTATCTGTGGAGCAAGCACCTCTCATCTCGTTGCTGACATATCCAAATGAAACCCATTCGTGGATTACGACCCTTAAACAAATACAAAGGGGTTTAGGAAAAAATTACATTGCTGGGATTAATCAAGTTATCTGTTATACACGGGGAGAAATACAAAGATTCGCAACGAGCTTAGACATTCCTAAAAAGAAAGATATATCAAGACCAACTAGGGGTAATTATTCCAGGTATAAATTTAGTGAAAGGAAAAATGCTCGCAAAAAGTGCTGGACTTGCGGGGGTCCACATAGACAATTGGAATGTGAAAAACCTCCAACTTGTATCTGTTGTGGTGAAACAGGCCACAAAGCTGAATATTGTTTAGCTCCAGCACTTATAAAACAACCCAAAGAAACTCTTAGGACAATTTTTCCGAAAGTACTGCGGCCTCCGAGCAATGGTTAGGGAATCACCGGTAGGCACAGGCCTAGAATCCGTAGTTTTGTAGAGATAGGTTAACCGTTAGGAGTAGACCTAGTTTGACTAGGAGTCACGGAAATGTCATGACTGGGAGGCATGTACTTCAGAGGAAGGTCGAGAGGAGACCTCTTAAGGATGCAAAAAAGGGTTGCGGCCACCTCTTAAGGATGCAAAAAGGGGTTAGATCCACCTCTTCAGGAAGCAAAAAAGGCTTGCATCCATAGGGATACGAAAAAGGGTTATATCCCAGTGCGCAAATGCTGTATATACATATACTAGAATCATTAATGACGGATAACACAAAACTAAGCTAACGGAGTCTATTACCACTTTTGGGGCAAACAATAGAGTGGGTAGCTGGACTAGAAACGGAAGGAGATACAGAAAAAATTCTTCATGAAGTAGATTATTTAACACAAAAAAATTCTTCATGAAGTAGATTATTTAACAGAAAAAAATTAAAGGTTAATACACATATCGGACCGATCTATATCATTAGTGAGTGACCTCGATTAGTGAGTGAATTAAGAATGGAAAGAAACAAAAGTTTAGAAATTTTTGGAAGGACTTCCAAGCAAATTATCGAATATATATCCAGAGGGATTAATGAGATAAATTTTCTAAAACTACAGATAAACAAGGAAGTGACAAAAAGTTCAATCCAAATAAAAAAGTTAGTAAAGAAAATAGAAACAGTAATCCTTTCTATTCTTCAAGCAGAAAATAAAAGTTTCCCTTTTATTGTTAGAAATCCGGCAGACATGCTTAGAACAATTTTCAAAATTGAAAATTAACTACTAATAGGCTATTAGAATATCAGTTAATTATAGATGATACGGCTTACTGGAACTTTTTAAATCGACTAGGTGCAATGTGGCGACACAACAATTGAAATTGTTGGTAATCTGTGATTTCTCTATATCAAATAAACAAGATGATTTCAGAATTTTTGAAATGTTCAGCATTCCATTCCCAGTGTCAAACACTTCGTATTTCTTTCAAATTGAAAAAGAAGTTTAAATTTTTTGGGTTGAGGAAAGATCAAACTAGATATTTCTTAGAAGATTACAATAAAGAAAAAGAATGTAACTTAAAGGGTATGCCACTATTATGCGACCACCAATTTCTTATTAGAAACACACAAATGAATTCCTGCAGTTTAGCAAACTACATGGAAAACAGTGCATTAATTAACAAAATGCAACCAAAATTATAAAGGAAAATAAAACCTTAATCCAAAGAGTTGGAAGGGCAAAATATAATCACATCTCCTTTCAAAGAAGAAATAAGAATACATGTCGAATGCAAAACAGAGAAAAACAGTAAATTCACGTATATAAAGGGCAGCTCAATAGTGGAATTGCCAGAAGAATGATCTCTAACTGCAAATACATCCTTAGACCACATTGGTTATACATGACAAAAGTTAGAGTGTCTGTTCTGTCTTTGAAAAGTAAACTTCGAAAGGTTAGATTTTTTTTTGTCTTCTTTTTTTTAGCACTGAGGACGACTTGGCGGAGGTCCTTGTCGAAATATTTGCTTATATTTTGTCTTCCTCATGATTCACCACTGGCTGACAAAATCCTCGTTTTTTTACCCTTTTTGATTTTATTTTTCATTTTGTTTGGTTTCTCTCCTCTCTGAGTTTCATTTCTCTAACTGCACAAACGTTAAAGATAAACGGGATGTATAGGGGACACATTACAAAAGAAATGGCACCTTCAAACGTATCTATAACGAGCCAAAAGGGGAACCTCTCCCTAGCTGGGATAAAGAATGACTGGGACAATGAATTTGAAAATTTAATCACTATATATTTCCAGAACAACTCCAAGACGAAAATTGACATAGATGAACTGAAAAAAATGCATATTTCCTTACGAGAAGACAGAGGAAAGAAAATAGCTAACTATTGGACATTTACTTTCAATATTTTTAATCTGCTTATATCTTTAGTAGGGCTAGTTTCTATATAGCTAGCCCTTATTTTTTTAATATTATTTTTTCTGAATAATATTAAAATAAACAAGAAAACTATTGGTAGACTATAGGAAACAAAAGTCTCAAGGCTTTCACGTAACTGTGGAACAAGAAGAAATTGAATTAGATTGATTCTTAGTAAAGTTATGGCTTCGTTAAGAAAACAATAACTGTACTAAGAGTTTAAGTGTGGGAGGTTGTGAGAAAGCCATCATAACCTGACTAAATTGTAAAAAATAGCAAAGTTTTATTATGACTTTTTGATAATGGTAAAAATAACGAAGCATTATTTTGATCCTTGTGTAAGAAAAAAAAACCTAAGATTGTGAAATCAGACTTGAATAATAATACCCTTGATTGAAAAAGGTCTATAGAAGGCAAATAAACCAGTCCGTTTCAAAATCAGAGTTCAATGGCTAAAATATTACGTGAAAATATCACATGATAAGATCTACAACAAAACAGGGTTTTTTGAATATAGGGAAAGCGGAAACCAACATTTTTGAACAAAGAATTAGACGGATTGCATCAAAACTGGTCTCTGGCCAATGGAAGACAAGAATGACAAAATAAGACAAAGCTTAAAATAATGGTTTTGGGACCGAAATAGGGTAGTTTTTTTTGAACTAACAACGAATAAGTGTTTTCTATGTAATTAAGATAGGCTACCTTTGTCTGTCTGAATTCCCCTTTGAAGATAAAATTAAGATAAGAAGTAAATTTCTGAAATATTTCTGTCACCTGGATAAACCAGGCTAAGTAATAAATTTAATACGTATGTAGCAGACATAAAAAAGTAGTGCTGAAGTCAAAGCACGACATTTAATTATAATTTGGTGATTTGGGATATATTAGATTAGAAAGACTTGGGCCCTAGGTGAAATACAGCATTTTCTAAGGATTGGAATAGAAATAAATTTAGTTCGTCTTAGAAACTTGAACGTGGGAATAACTTAAGGTTTAAGTTCAATATAAACTCCTTGACCTTAGAGAATAAATTAAAGAGCCTTTTGTCTCCTCCTTCCAGCTTAATGACCCTTTGGAACTTACCTAGCGTTTATAAAAAAAACTTATATATACATATAATAAGATTGGAACTAGAGGACAATACAATATTCCTCCCCTAGTGAATTCTCTGACGTTATACGAAAGAGGGATTCATTCCTCTTTTCAGCCACCTTTACATTTTTCAATCCGTGCTAATATTATATAGAGGCAGTCCTGATGTTTTACAGAAGGATCCGGGAAGAAAGAGGGATTAAATTGCTAGATTAAGATTTCCAATCTCTTCCGTCCAAAGATCCAATTTTCTCTAGAAAGTTGTATTTTATCAAAGTTTCAAAGAACACTAACTTCCTTTCCAGAATATAAACCTGAAACTTGGTTTAAATTATACAACCATTGAGATTTGATAAAAAGGTTATTCCTAGGAACAATAATTTGATGCAAAGAATTTTAACTACACCGGTACCCAAGTCAGTCTGATTATTCAAGTGTTGTCATTTCAATTAGTAGCATTAGATAGCCTAGAAAAACTAAGTCCCTTTTTTCGGTACACATTTGTGGATTGAACAAGCAGACCCATAGAATATTAGGCAATAGACCTAGAAAAAGTTGAGAAGTGTTCAAAATAATTAAAGTTAAAATATTTTCCTGTCATTGCCTTTAATAATAAATATCAGTTGTCTCTGAATTCTGAGTACCGATTTTTACCCAAGCCTCAGTCATAACACGCCACCAAATTTTTAGCCCTGATAACGAGGGGCAACTTTACAGGGTATTAAAGGTTCTTATTGAAGGGATGGTTGTTTAATTTCGGAAGAGGCTCAGTCTTTTTCCCTGAAAAAGACTATGTCAATATAAAACGAACAGAAATTCTGTTAGAAATTAAAATAAGTCAAACTCAAAACGAGTAGAAATTAATTTGAGTACGGTTCTAAACCCTATGCTTTCTAAAAGCCAGAATATAATTTGTACTTTACTGAAAAAATTCTTTTAAATGTTTTCACTTTTATAACTTTAAGAAATCAAGAACTACTTAAGAATTTAAGGAATAGATATCACCATATGTATATTAAACTGACAATGCACAGTTTTTTCAGTAATTTCATTTGAATTTTTTTCAGTAAAGTACAAATTACATTGTATTTCAGCAGTTTTGAAAACCAACACAAATCAAAGATATTTAAGAGTTATACCAATCTATGAAAAGAACACTAAGACTAAGAACAATAAGTCCTACTAGGATAACCATTCTAGAGCCGGAATTATTTTTCATAGCTTTCCGCACTTGTTCGTTTCCTTCTTTAACATTATCAGTTGAGATGATAGCTAAGTCTAAAATTCTTTGAGCATCAAACTCTTGTGAAAGAACAATATTATTAAGTTTATCTTGAAGATGAGCCATTTCAAAAATTTGAGTTTCAACCCCACGAAGATCTTCCTGCTGCGATATAGATTCGTTTTGAATCTGCTGATTTTCTTGCTGAAACACCTGCCTCTCTACTCGACTAATGCTAGTTTCATCCTCGTAAGTACGATCTACTTCATTAACAGGCTTGATATTATCCAAATTCTGCTTTCTGTTTCTTAAAGTTGCTACACCTTGATCTTCAGCTTTGTTTGTCGGGTTGCTCATAATAATTTGTCTGTTATTTCCATAAGGAAGCTTTGAGAGCTTAGTGAGCTCAAATCTCAGTCTGATTACTCTTGACTGGTACTGAGTGTAAGAATTTTTCAAATTTTTCGTCTTTGTATCTAAGAAGTTAATCAGGTATGGAAAGCTAAAAGAATCCTGCGTATGTAACTTTTTTAAAATTTCTATATAACTACTAAAATTGCTTAAGGTTTCTTCAAATTCAGAGCAATATTCGTATCCTTCTTGAGATTTCAAATATTTTTTCGACTGATTTTTTAAATTAGTTTCAAGATCACGGATCGTATTCAAGATTTTTAGTGCACTCTTTCTCAATTCCGGAACTGACCGCTGTTTCTTTTTCAGGACTATAGACTCAGCAACATGGCTCTTCTTTTCATATTCTGTAACTAAATCTTTGAAATCATCAGTAACAGTCATCAGTTGGAATAAAAACGTAGCTAATCTTTAATAACTACATAAAACTGATCAGCAACAGTTCATTGTTGAACTTCCAAATGATGTTGAGCTTTTTCTAAAATTTCTAATTTACGCTTAAAAATAAAATGTTTGGAATTTTTAAAATTTGTGGTATCTTGTAAAAATAATTGCAGTTGATTTGCACTTTGGGATTAGGGTGTAAATGAAACAATGAATATTGCAAGATCAATTCTAATTATTTATCAATTAGTTGTACTGGAACGTCATTTATGGTTGTAACTTACGATTCATGTCATTCATCATCTTGTATATGAAGATGTAATTTTTGTCAAAAAAAGGATTTTAGTTTTAACACTTTCATTTGGGAAATGTAAATGCACACATGTCAATGTGTTTGTGTAGAAGCAAGAAGAGTAGAAAGAAGCCAAGAGAAAAATAAATGCTTAGAAAAAGAAGTGGAGTAACCAGCACTAGGCATAGTACAACCGAATTTTGTTTTATTCGATAACACCTCCATTATTGCCCCTGTTAAAGGTCTCATCCAAGTTTTCAGGGAGGTAGTTGAGATAAAAAAAAGTACATTCACCGAAAGGTTGCTCTCAATAGAGACACGGGAGAAACCTATTTAAGCCCCATTTATAATGAACTAATTATTTCTAATCGTTTTTACTTAAATATTAAAAAAAACACATTTTGCAACCTAACCTAATCTGTGATGATGTTTTATCTGGAAAGCGTTTAGCTTTTAAAAATGCTCTGTCTAAATTAAAAAATTGAATTCCCATTCAGTGCTGTATTTTTTCATTCAGTTGCCCTTTCACCGTTACATGGAGAAAGTCTTCAAATTTTAGTTGTGCTTTGTTTTAAGGTTTGAAATTTATTTTATAGTATCCTTTTATTTTTACTTGTAATTTTAATGTTATTATCTTGCACTGAGGACGGTCAAGCGGAGGTCTTGACTGAAATATTTGCACTTTAGTCCATATTTTTCACTGGCTTGTATAATCCCCGTTTTTCTCTTTTTTTACTATTGTTTCGTTTTATAGTAGAACTGAAAAAGGTAAACAAGAAAATCTCTAGGCAGATAGCTAAAGAGGAAAAAAGTAAGCACAACTCAGTTGCAGCTAGTTAAGGAAGAATCTGCTAGATTGAAAAAAAAAATGAATAAAAAAAAATCTATAGTAAAGATGGCTCAGTTCTTCTTATGAGCTAGGGTGAACATCGGACACTTTGAAAAAAAAAATATGTAAAGCAAAATGTGATTGGTACGCATCGGAGTCAATGCACTAGCGTTGACTTAACAAAGAATGAAGCGTCTCTCATGTATTTTTCTGGTCACAAAAACTTTAAAGCTGTTTTTTTCGGTTAGAAATTTGTTCTAGTGCCCTTACTGAGGACCGAAGATGATTGGAGGGCAGCTAGCCCCCTCCTAATATAAAAGATTTGAGAAGTGGGAAAAAAATTACTAAGCAAAGTATTATCAGTACGTACGTCTCAAAAAGTAAAAATGTTGTTGGTAATTTGTTCAGCATGTCTTCATGTCAAAGTATTTATTTCAAAGTTTGTTTCAAATTGCATAGATTGTGTTGTTTTTACAACTGTTATTGCATACAGTGCAAATTTATCGCACACATTGCATTCTTTTCGTTGTTGCAAAAATGAACCTCGCATGCTCAACTTGCTTGATGTTTTCTGTTTAGTCAATAGGCCTAAATCATTTCATTTCAATAATGATTGGATGGATATATCAACAAAATTAAGATTGGGCATACGCATGTGCTGCATAAAGCATAATGAAAAATGCCACTGAATATTTTTTTTTAACCTACCAAGCATGTTTCATCCGTCCGTTATTATTCTACTTGCTTGTTTTTTTTTTACCAGAGGTCCTTAAAATTATTATTTTTTCCTTGCTATAAGCTATAAGCCCTTGTAGCAGCTTTGGATTCTATAAACATAAGGCATCCTCATATTTTTCGATTAGCAAGAAATATACTCACAACTTTTCATAGAAAAGAGGATGGTGTACGAATTTAATGCAAATAATTCTAGAAGAAACATGATTTCTCATGCATTTGCTGATAAATAATAAGAACCAAATTTTATAAATAATATTTTGTACAATGGAGTGGTGTGTAGGGTGTGTAGCTCCTTTGTATAATAACATATATCTTAGTTGGGATAGTAAAGAACGAACAGCAGGGAATCAGGCAGTGGAAGCATATTTTCAAAAGATACCTGTTATATCCTCTTGTAAAAAGGTGCACATGTTGTTTCCAACAACTAACAAACAAGTATTTGTCCAATAAGAAAGTCATACTTACACTCCCGCCATTTACCCGTGCGTGCAGACATTTAAACATTTGCCTCTCAATAACTTGGACTAACTGTCTTGGCTTTTTCTTTCTACAATTAGCCATGTCTTGATGGCTACTGCAAAATACTTGATTTTCAATTCAAAATCAACATTTTGTCAGACATTTCATTTTAAAATTTTGGTTGCTATAGGCTAGAGGTATTTCTTTACTACAAAAAATATACTGACGTCATTATAACTAATCATGCAGTTTTAGAATGCAGGAATCTCAGTATTTGAAAGAAACATATTTCGTGGATCAATTTTGAAAGTCCTTTTTCACTGCTTGCTCCAATCCTAGGTTTCTTAAAATCCAATAGTATGGATGTCAACTTCTCGTTCTCTTTTAAAAATTCTGTCTAAGGTTTACTATAAAGCTAGAGATTTAATATATGATGCTAATCGTTCAGGAGTTATCCCTTTACTTGATCTCAGATCACTATAAATTCTTTCGTATGCGTGTTTTACTTTTTTTCAGCTTCATGTTGACCTCCAGCGCTTCGTCATATTTTATCTCTGATCAAAATAATTAGTATATTCGTAATCGTTCGTAATACTAAAAATTGTATTCGAATTCCTTTTACTCACTCAGTAAGGTCAGACTTCAACCTTGTAACGGCGAGCCATAATGTATGGAATCTTATGCTTGAAACAGCTCGAAGGTGTTGGAATATAAATTCTTTTTTATCTAGAATTACTTCTCCAGACCAGGGTTTTTGCTTCATAATTTGATTAGAAGTCACAGCATAAATGGCATTCTTGCTACACCTTTATAGCTTATTAAAAAAAAAAGAAATTTTTTTGTTTCTTAGAATTTTTTTCTTTTATCTTTTCTTTTGCATAGCATAGATGGAAGTCTATATAATTCATTAAACCTATTTAATATATGTAATCTATCTATTTTTTATTCTCGGATTCTGCTTTTTTTTCACTTTGAAGCATTGAGCAAATAATTCGTATGATCTTCCACCTCCTTTACAGGCCAATAAGCCTCCGTGGGGATTAGTATAGTGTATAAAAATTTAACAGCTCTATTAAACCAAAAATGAATAAAAATAGAATTAAATAATCTACCAAGCATACAACTACCACAAATCAGCGTCAATAAATAAATGAAAAGCAAAACGAACAGAAATTAAAATCAATAACAGAGCCAAACTCAAAACAAGCAGAAATTAATATGAGTAGGGTTCAAAACCCCTATGGTTTCTAAAAGCCAGAATATAATTTGCACTTTACTGAAAAAATTCAAATAAATGTGAGTAGTTACCATATACACAGTATCAAAGGGACAAGGAAACTTACACCTGCGGCAAGAATGTGCAGCGTAGCTTCACGTGGACATTGCAAAAAAAGCTGTCAAACACATTTTGAGAGAATAGTCGAGATTGTATAAGACAACCACAGTGGTTTTTGAGGCAACACCCATGTTTTGGGGCCAATCAGAGACAGCGGAGGTTATTCTATATACGATAAGTTGATTGGTGATTAGATTCAAATCAAAGGAGTGATTTTCATTGCAATTCATATTAGTAAGAGAATTGAATTCAGAGAGAATAGTTTATTTGAGAGGATATTAGTAGAGAAAATGAGTGGTGCATTTACATTATTGGAGATTGATGGTGGGGTCGGCAGCAGCAATGATATACGAGTACCAAATGTGGCTATGGAAATAACCGAAGGGTGTAGACTATGCCTTGAATGGGACGATATGTATGCTAGATACGTGATATCATTAAGCAAATTTAAGCTTGAGGAGCAACTATGTTTTGCTGTGAAACTGAATATTGTGCATATAAATAGACTTCGGGCAGCATTAGATGTGCTAGTGAAATATATTGATGATAACAAAATGCATCAGTGAATATTATTGTTGTAATTATGCTCAATAAAATTGTTTCTGAATCAAAGGTATTTTTCTTTCTATAGTAGACTAGCGTATATTTTTTAGAGTGGAAAAAAAAATTCTGGTCAGTCAGAAGTTGGTTGTGTGAGTGTTAGGACTCTAAGAAATGGATATATTTGAGAAAGAGCGAATCATGGGGAATCTAGCTCTTATGGAAAAACGTTTGATTCTAGATGATGATTTTCTAGAGCTATATTTTCAAAGGAAGATATTTTCTCAGGGAATGATTGCCGATATAATGAAAACTGATTCTCCATCATTAGACTATTGCATGAAGCTTTTATGTCGTGGTCCAAATGCATTTACACAATTTATTGATATATTAATCACTACACGGCAAAATGATATTGTGGATATTCTTTTAAACACTAGTTTAGAAATTTAGGACTTTTTTCTCATGAGAAAGATGGTGTTCAAGGATGATTTACTCCTCTCTCTCTCTCTCTCTATCCCACTCAATTTGTTGTTGTTGGTAGCTCAGTTTCATTGTGGCAGTGAGGGTGTCAACACATGAAAAAGTGTTCCATACATGTCCACTATGTATGTGCACACTGGGCAGCTGGTCATGATGTAAGAATTGCACAATGATTGATGAGTATGATGAAAAGTGTGGATTATGCAACCCGTGTAAATTGCATAGAGGATATGCTGTAAAAATTAAAGGTTGTAATTCCTGTCTTGAAGAGGTCTGTGACTCTCATCCTAGAGGCCACCTATGCTCCAATTGCCACTATGATAAATGCAATCAATGGGAGAATACATACCCCGGTATGATTAGAAAGAATCCTAACCTTGATTTTAGTTTATTGCTACGAGATTGGTATCGTCGTGGTTTTAGATTGTTCTGGGAGGGGGAGCCGGGTCAGCGATTCAACGGTTTGAACAACAAAAGAATAGGGTTTCTACGTCATCGTTGTGAAGACAATGGGTGTTATGATTATAAGCCCACTGATTTTTGTTTGGTTGTGACGGAATGTGATTCAACACTTGAGGACACTGTTTGTGAAATTGCTTCAAATAAGCAAATTGAAACATGAGAATTCTATAGAATGAATGAGAATAGTATCATTGACAATACAAAGAGATATGACAAGCGTGAATTTACACTCTAATGTAGAAAATGTGACCCTGACTTTGCAACACATCAGGATCAGTACACTGTGAATTCAGATAATCTACCTGCATTAGTTATTGTCGACAAATACCTATACCTAGTAGAAGATGAAATCTAAAGAGTAGAAAAGTCGTGTTTATCATGTATATAAATTTTTATCATTTAATAATAAATAATTTCACATACATTTTTAGAATATTTATTCGTAGGGCACTAAAATCAATATTAAATACGCTTGTAAGTATATTTTCCACTAGAAAGTCGTTCAATCGAGGTAAGTCAACGTAGATATCGAGAAACTGCTTGTGTGTTTAGCCACGACATCTGAACATGAAAAAGAGTAATGCATGAAAGCCACATGTCTTAGTCGTTAAATCCTGTATTCTTCGTTGATTTTGAATAATAGTTTTCCCACCGCTTTCAAAAAAGTTGCTGATGTATGGAGTGTTGAATTTAGACGATAGGCCAAGAGGATAAAAAAATTCAATATTCTTCGCGGTTTGATATTAGCGTGATACTCTCAGTCAAAGCATCGGCAAATGTACACTCTAAACGTACATTCCCTGTTCGTACTATGCTCATATCCTGAGTCCCCGACAAGTCCAAAGCAATTACCCCATGATTTTTTGAAAACATTGAATCGGTTATTCCATTTTCAAATATTTGAGGGTCATGATCTAGGGATTGCATGTTCAACTCGTACAGAGTTCTATAGGATTTTTTGTCTAATGATAGAGTGTACAGTGGAATACCATTCACTTTGCACACAAGGCTAGATAGACCAAAAAAATTAAAATCGTGGGGGGATTCAGTCCAGGATCCAACAGCAATGAGCTGGGTTGAGATTTCTTTGTCCAAGGGGCACGGGTTCGATCCCTGGCGTGGCCAGTTTCTTGGTTTGGGACGCGGGTCAGTGGTGTGACACTGTAAGCTTAGCCAGAGTCAGCCCAGCTCTAAATGGGTACCTGGAGAAAACTGAGGAAGGTAACAGGAAGGGTGCGTGAGAGCAAAGGATGGCTGGCCCCCAGCCCTCCATTGCACTTCCTGGCTGAAGGGCTACGAAACGGAGATCAGCACCGCCGGTTTGGATCTTAAGGGTCTAGTGCCGTCATACTTACTTACTACTTACTATACAACGGCAATGCCACTCTTCACAAAAGTCAAAGCCAATTTTGATGGGATTTCTCCATTGATAAATGATGAATCGCTATAGCTACGAGAGCCGGTGGCAATGTGACGTTGATTGGTGATCGTATGGGGGACAAGAAGTTTAATGTTGTTGCCATTGGCTCTTAGCTTTTCCACTGTCAATGCAACAGAAGTCATAATCTGTTGTTTTCGAACGTGAAGATTTGCCGAAGTGATAAAGACATTTGCATCAGGTGCTGCAGGAAGTGTTTTTCTCAAAATTAAA
This sequence comes from Artemia sp. Qi Xiang Cuo, assembly GCF_049724085.1. Classification (NCBI taxonomy): domain Eukaryota; kingdom Metazoa; phylum Arthropoda; class Branchiopoda; order Anostraca; family Artemiidae; genus Artemia; species Artemia sp. Qi Xiang Cuo. Next base: position 33,549,744 of record NC_142809.1, read on the forward strand.
TTCGATGGGGCCAGTTGCAACTTTATGTCAATCTTGACATTGGGGGGTAGCCATTGGGATATATTGAATATCTCATGGTTTAATTTTCCAACCAGATGATACTCCTGGCTCACTGCAGTAGTCAATTCGCCGTCAGTATCAACACCTGATCGATATTCATAGCCCAATGATTGTCCTCTCAACTCCTTGTATGCCTTTGGTGTCATCATCATAAATTGTATGTAGCTTGTATAATTGGATAAATTATTGCTAGTGCTCACCAATGTTCCATTAATAAATCCATTAATTTGTTTGAACAGATTGTGTAGAATACAGTTTTCGTAGGAGAGACCATCGGCAACAGTTGTATTATCTGACTTTTTCTACACCGCAACATTTAAATCAATAAATGTTGATGACAAATCAATGAAATAGTCTTCATTGGAAAATATTTGAAGATGTATATTTTCCGAGAGGGGTTGTTGGGGGTGAAATTGCTCTTAGTAGCCGTACTTGACACTGAAATCAACATTTTCAGCATTGAATAGATTCAATGAAGAACTGATTTATGGATATGATTCCTTGTAGGGGAGATAAGTCATCTTAAGAGAAGAAATCCTTCTTTGATCTAACAGTCTTTTTCTTTTTCTTCTTCTGCTTATTGGTCTTCCTTGTTTTATTCCTCAAAGTCCTTGTTGATGTCTTTCGCTTCCTGCCTGGGTGGAGACTGATGTGCGAATGACGTGCACCTATCCTTTTCAATCCCTCCCCATTTTGCCGAGATTTTAATTGCTCACCAATGGCTCTTGCTGAAGATCTAATATTTTCCTTGACACTCTCCTTGAAATTCTTGCCCGACCCCCAGTCCTGTAGTGTTGAGGCAGAAAAATTTGATGCAGCAGTTACAAGATATTTTCTGGCAAGGGGTAGTGCAGAACGAAATAGCCTAGCAAACCAAGACCATAGCCAGACATTGTAGTACGCCTCTTTTAGTAGTCCAATCCATTGCCTATTTGACGTGGACTCAGAGCACCACCATAGCAATCGATATCGGGACACACAAATGGAATTCTTCTATTGTTCATTTTAGGTGGTGTTGGTGACGTCGACAATGGGTCGAAAATGATATGTAATTGCTAATCCTTTTGTTATTGCTAGAGGATCACCCAATTCACTTCTTAGTGTTAACTGACAGAGTTCCAAATACGAAGTGTTTACAGGAACATAATGAAGATGCTTGATATTATAGTGATGAACAAGTTCATGAGTTGTTCTTCGTTCAAGAACACGTAGGAGGGGGACATTTGAATTACCAACTCTCTATGTTTCCACAAAGAATGCTTAGAGAAATATTCAAGAGTCCGAGGTAAAACTAGGTGGATTATCAGCAAAAATAAACTTGATCCATCCCGTAAACGGTGCCAGCGTTTTCCCCATTGATCATGTTCTGTTTAAAGCCAAGAACGTCTCTCAGATTATCATTGAGAATAATTATTTCGGTGTCAACAGGTGAGGTAATGTAAATCCTATCATGTTCTAATGAATAATTAAAATGGAATATACCATTCCTACGATACGAGATTTTTCTATTGATTGTACGACACAAAGCTGTCATATTATCGTATTCAATATATTTCAATTTAACATGTGGATATTCGATAAATTTGTAGTGCTTCAACCCATTGATAGTCGACAAAGAGTGACCAATCGAATGGTATAACTTTTATATCATACACACGATCCTTTCTTAGGATGTCATAGGTGTTTTTAAGAATACAGTCGACAAGAGCCACTTCATACGCACCGTAAAACTTGATGGCAGGGGAGAGTTTTTTCCAAATATCACTTGTCTTCTTCAGATCATTGTAGAGAGAATCGGAAACGTTTAACATCAATTTTACATAGAAATCATTAGGCATTGTCAATATCTTTAACACCGATCCAAGAATCAAAATCAGAGTTGTATCCTAGCCACCGGACAAGTAACTGTTTCCTACCCCTGCGAGTACGAGTCTTTAACATCTTTTCAATTTGATAGATTTCACTATTATTTTTAACTTTTTGTAGTTTATAGTCATAAAAGCCGCCGAGAATCTCTTTATCTTTGGTATCGCGCAAACGATAAGTTATGGGTTTAGTGTCTAGGATTTTTTCCACTTTAAAAAGTTCTGTGGACCAAAAGCAATTCCCCTTTTCAAAAACATTAGTTGTTCTATTAATTCGAACAGTATCACCAATATTGAATTTTTTTCGTCTTGACAATCGTTTCATTGGATTATTGTTTAAGAAAGGTGTCAATTGTATCATGATCAGAATGATGAACTTCCGTTGGGGTTGAGTTGGACAATGATCGATGAGGTTGTTGATTATAGATCAACATGATTTTATCTAAATCATGAATAAAACCTGATGTATTTTGCAATGTACAATATCTTAAAATCAAAATTCGAATAGCTCTTATCAGACGTTCAGCAAATGCCGCCTTTATAGGACCATGACTATGATTGAGCATTGTATTATATTTCGTTAGTACTTTTGCAACATGGGGATTAAAAAATTCACTAGTACCATCCGTTTGAATTTTTTTATAAGAATATTGTTCGAGAATACTTTCTGTGGCCTGAGCAACTTCTAAAATTATGGAAAATACAATTCTCTGGTTCAAATGTGAAACTTAAGTCCTTTTTTGGATCGAAAAATAAAACTATTTCTGTAAAATCTAAGCTAATAAGGGTTTTTGACAGTAAACTCTAATTTTTTTGTAAGAAAATTATGGAAAATACAATTCTCTCGTTCAAATGTGAAACTTAAGTCGATTTTTGGATCGAAAAATAAAACTATTTCTGTAAAATCTGAGCTCATAAGGGTTTTTGACCGTAAACTCTAGTTTTTTGTAAGAAAATTATGGAAAATACAATTATCTGGTTCAAATGTGAAACTTAAGTCCATTTATGGATCGAAGAACAAAACTATTTCTGTAAAATCTAAGCTAATAAGGGTTTTCGACAGTAAACTCTATTTTCTTGTAAAAAAATTATTAAAAATATAATTCTCTGGTTCAAATATGAAACTTAAGTCCATTTTAGATCGAAAAATAAAACTATTTCCGTAAAATCTGAGCTAATTTTGGTTTTTGACCGTAAACTATAGTTTTTTGTACGAAAATTAGGGAAAATACAATTCTCTGGTTCAAATGTGAAACTTAAGTCCATTTTTGGATCGAAAAAATAAACTATTTCTGTAAAATTTGAGCTAATAAGGGTTTTTGACCGTAAACTCTAGTTTTTTGTAAGAAAATTATGGAAAATACAATTCGTTGGCTCATAGGTGAAACTTAAATCCATTTTTTGTTAAGTCTCAGAGTGAATAAATTCGTTATCAACATCCTTTGTTAGATACATCAAATACAATTGAAAAAATCTAAATTTCAGAAAGAATAAATTCATTATCAACATCCTTTGTCGGATATGTCGGATAAAATTGACAAAATCCAACTATCATAGTGAATATTTTTTTTTACAAAATCCTTTGCCAGATACATCGAATAAAATTGATAAAATATAAGTGTCAGAGTGAAAAAATTTTTATATAAACATCCGTTGTCAGATACATCAAATAAAATTGACAAAATCTAAATTTCAGAACGAATAAACGCTTTAACAACATCCTTTATTGGATATGTCGGATAAAATTGACAAAATCTAAGTATCAGAGTGATTATTTTTTTCTAACAACATCCTTTTCCAGATACATCGAATAAAATTGATAAAATATAAGTGTCAGAGTGAATAAATTTTTCTATCAACATCCTTTGTCGGATACATCAAATAAAATTGACAAAATCTAAATTTCAGAATGAATAAATGCTTCAACAACATCCTATATCAGACATGACAGATAAAATAGACAAAATCTAAGTATCAGAGTTACTAAATATTTATATAAAAATCTTGGTCTCAAGCACATAGTATAATACTGAAAGTCTCTTTGCAACGAATCGAATAAATTTTTTTTATCGGCACCCACTTTAAGATACATCGAATAAAATTAAAAAAACAAAAAGTTTGTAATAAGAAAATTAACCTTAAACATCATGTGTAATATACGTTGGAAAAAATTTATAAAATCTAAGTGTCAGAGTGACTAAATTCTATATCAACATCCTTTTCTCGAATACATAGGATAAAATTGACAGAATCTAAGTGTCAGTGTGACTAAATTTTTTTTTATCAAGATCCTTTGTCAGATACATCAAATAAAATTGACAAAATCTTAATTTCAGAATGCATAAATTCATTACCAACATACGTTGTCTTATATGTCGGATAAAATTGATAAAATTATAAGTTTCAGTTTGAATAAATTTTTTTTTATCAACATCTTGTGTCAGATACATCAAATACAATTGACAAATTCTAAATTTAAAAATGAATAAAGGCTTTAACAACATCCTTTATCGGATATGTCGGATAAAATGACAAAATCTAAGTATCAGAGTGACTAAATTCTATATCAACATCCTTTTCACGGATACATAGGATAAAATTGACAGAATATAAGCGTCAGTGGGAATAATTTTTTTTCATCAACATCCTTTGTCAGATAGATCAAATAAAATTGACAAAATCTAAGTTTCAGAATGAGTAAATTCATTATCAACATCCTTTGTCGGATATGTCGGATAAAATTGACAAAACATGAGTGACAAAGTTAATAATTTTTTTTATCAACATCCTTTTGTCAGATACATCAAATAAAATTGACAAAATCTAAATTTCAGAATGAAGAAATACTTTAAAAACATCCTTTATCGGATATGTCGGATAAAATTGACAAAATCTAAGTATCGAGTGGCTAAATTCTATATCAACATCCTTTTCTTGGATACATAGGATAAAATTGACAAATTCTAAGTGTTAGAGTGAATACATTTTTCTTAATCTACATCCTTTGGCAGATACATCGGATAAAATTGACCAAATCTAAGTTTCAGAACGAATAAATTCATTATCAGCATCCTTTGTCGGATATTTCGGAAAGAATTGACAAAATATAAGTATCAGAGATAATAATTTTTTTTAACAACATCCTTTGCCAGATACATCGAATAAAATTGAAAGAATCTAAGTGTCTGAGTGAATTGCTTTTTTTTGTCCACATCCTTTGTCAGATACATCGAATAGAAATTGACAAAATCTAAATATCAGAATGAATAAATGCTTTAACAACATCCTTTATCGGATTTATCGGATAAAATTGACAAAATCTAACTATCAGAGTGATTAAATTCTATATCACCATCCCCTTCTCGGATACATAGATTAAAATTCAAATAAAATAAGCGTTAGAGTGAATATTTTTTTTTATCAAAATTCTCTGCCAGTAACGTCGGATAAAATTGAAGAAATCCATGCGTCACAATAAATAAAATCATTACCAACATCCTTTGATGGATATGTAGGATAAAATTGATAAAATCTAAGTATCAAAGTGATTAAATTCCATATCAATATCATTTTCTCGGATACATGAGATAAAATTGACAAAATCTAAGTATCAGAGTGAATAAATGCTTTATCAACATCCTTTAAATGCATTATCAACATCATTTTTCGGCTATTTCGGATAAAATTGACAAGAAAGACATGGAGTGTACACCGCGTGACGGCGCATACATAGTGAGAGAGACATGCAAAGTCGATATAGCTTTATTTCATTTTTTATGGTTAATTTAGAGAAGGTTACATGCGCGCACGTAACCTCGTCTAAATTAACCATAAAAAATGAAATAAAGCTATGTCGATTAAAATTAAGATTTTGTCAATTTTATTTAATGTATCCGACAAAGGATGTTGATAGAAAAATTTATTCACTCTGACACTTATATTTTATCAATTTTATTCGATGTATCTGGCAAAGGATGTTGTTTAAAAAAGAATTCACTCTGATACTTACATTTTGTCTATTTTATCTGACATATCCAATAAAGGATGTTGTTAAAGCATTTATTCTTTCTGAAATTTAGATTTTGCAAATTTTATTTGATGTATCTGACAAAGGATGTTGATAGAAAAATTTATTCACTCTGACATTTATATTTTATCAATTTTATTCGATGTATCTGGCAAAGGATGTCGTAAAAAAAAATATTCACTCTGATACTTAGATTTTGTCAATTTTATTTAACATATCCGACAAAGGATGTTCAAAATGAATTTATTCATTCTGAAATTTAGAATTCGTTAATTATGTTTGATGTATCTGAAAAAGGATGTTGATAACGAATTTATTCTATCTGAAACTGAACGAAAAGTGGATTTAAGTTTCACCTATGAGCCAACGAATTGTATTTTCCATAATTTTATTACAAAAAACTAGAGTTCACAGTAAAAAACCCTTATTAACTCAGATTTTACGGAAATAGTTTTGTTTTTCGATCCAAAAAAGGACTTAAGTTTCACATTTGAACCAGCGAATTGTATTTTCCATAAATTTCTTACAAAAAACTAGAGTTTACGGTCAAAAACTCTTATTAACTCAGATTTTACAGATATGGTTTATTTTTTCGATCAAAAATGGATTTAAGTTTCACATTTGAACCAGAGGATTGTATTTTCCATAATTTTATTACAAAAAACTAGAGTTTACGGTCAAAAACCTTAATTAGCTCAGATTTTATGGAAATAGTTTTATTTTTCGATCCATAAATGGACTTAAGTTTCACATTTGAGCCAACGAATTGTATTTTCCATAATTTTCTTACAAAAAACTAGAGTTTAGAGTCAAAAACCTTTATTAGCTCAGATTTTACGGAAATAGTTTTATTTTTCGATCCAAAAAAGGACTTAACTTTCACATATGAACCAGAGAATTGTATTTTCCATAATTTTCTTACAAAAAACTAGAGTTTACGGTCAAAAACGCTTATTAGCTCAGATTTTACGAAAAAAGTTTTATTTTTCGATCCAAAAACGGACTCAAGTTTCACATTTGATCCAGAAAATTGTACTTTCCGTAATTTTCTTACAAAAAACTAGAGTTTACGGTCAAAAACACTTATTAACTCAGATTTTACAGAAATAGTTTTATTTTTCGATCCAAAAAGGACTTATGTTTCACATTTGAACCAGAAAAGTGTATTTTCCATAATTTTCTTACAAAAAACTAGAGTTTACGGTCAAAAACCCTTATTAACTCAGATTTTAAAGAAATAGTTTATTTTTTCGATCCAAAAATGGACTTAAGTTTCACATTTGAAGCAGAGAATTGTATTTTCCTTAATTTTCTTACAAAAATCTATAGTTTACGGTCAAAAACCCTATTTAGCTCAGATTTTACGGAAATAGTTTTATTTTTCGATCCATAAATGGACTTAAGTTTCACATTTGAACCAGAGAATTGTATTTTCCATAATTTTCTTACAAAAAACTAGAGTTTAAGGTCAAAAACCCTTATTAACTCAGATTTAACAGAAATAGTTTTATTTTTCGAAAAAGGACTTAAGTTTCACATTTGAACCAGAGAAGTGTATTTTCCATAATTTTCTTACAAAAAAACTAGAGTTTACGGTCAAAAACCCTTATTAACTCAGATTTTACAGAAATAGTTTATTTTTTCGATCCAAAAATGGACTTAAGTTTCACATTTGAAGCAGTGAATTGTATTTTCCTTAATTTTCTTATAAAAATCTATAGTTTACGGTCAAAAACCCTCATTAGCTCAGATTTTACGGAAATAGTTTTATTTTTCGATCCATAAATGGACTCAAGTTTCACATTTGACCCAGCGACTTTTATTTACTAAACTTTTGTTCCAAAAGAATGGAGTTTACGGCCAAACACCGTCATTAGATCAGAATTTACGGATCAAGTTCTATATTTAGAGTCAAACCTAGAATGAGGTTTTACATATGAAGCCGGGACATACATTCTCTATATTTTTCTTACAACAAACTATAGTTTATGGTCAAAAACCCTTATTAGATCGGATATTACGGAAATAGTTTTATTTTTCGACCCAAAAATGGACTTAAGTTTCACATTTGAACCAGAGTATTTTATTTTCCATAATTTTCTTACAAAAAACTAGAGTTTACGGTCAAAATACCTTATTAACTCAGATTTTACAGAAATAGTTTATTTTTCGATCCAAAAATGGAATTAAGTTTCACATTTGAAAGCTACGATCGTAATAAATGATACTTGTTATCAGAAAAAAGCAATTGCCAAAAAAAATTAAAAAAATGGGGGGAGGGGCCTAAAAGTTGGAGGGGAGGAGGCGAACTGCGCGGTTTAGGAGCGAAAACCTTTGGGGGTGGATATATCTGCTGGTTATGGTCGTTGAGGCTCTCGATCCTTGATGGTTCGTAGTCACATACACATTACTACCTGATTTGCAAGGATTTCTACCGTTCGTCCTGACTTTCCTTATTAAAATTATTTTCTTGCAATCTACATCTCTCTTAGTATCAACTTTTTAGTATACTATAGCGTTGGACTTTATTTTAAACTGACAACACTGTTCAAACACAACTTGTGTATTATACAGAACACATCGGAGAGGTAAAGCTAGGTCAACTCACAATGTCATTCTACCATCATTAACCATTTTGATAGATTGATGTTGTCTCAAATTTATAACAAATTGCCTGAGTTAACAAACCCGAGGGGTTACCTTAACTGATAATCAGTTTAACCCTTTTTTCCTTTTTATTCCACCTTCATACAATCCAATTCGCAAATCCCTTACCCTTTTTTGCAAATGTCAATCAACAATTCTGATTGTAGCATCCAATTTTTTAATAACAAACTACTCTCGAGTTACACTCCAATCCGCAAATCCCTTACCCCTTTTTGCAAATGTCAATCAAACAATTCTCATTGTAGCGTCGAATTTTTTAATAACAAACTACTATCGAGTTACATTCCAATTGGCAAATGCCTTATCCCTTTTTGTAAATGTCAATCAAAGAATTCTGATTGTAGCATCCAATTTTTTAATAGCAAACTACTCTCGAGTTACAATCCAATTCGCAAATCCCTTACCCCTGTTTGCAAATGTCAATCAAACAATTCTGATTGTAGCATCCAATTTTTTAATAGCAAAATACTCTCGAGTTAAACTCCAATCCGCAAATCCCTTACCTCTTTTTGCAAATGTCAATCAAACAATTCTGATTGTAGCATCCAATTTTTTAATAACAAACTACTCTCGAGTTAAGGCAATCTTCCAAAAAATCAGAAAAACCAGTCGCTTTTTTAAATGTCCACGTGTAACTGTAGTCTCTCAGGCATGGGTTTTCTTTTCTCGGTTCTTGTGCAATTACATGTATTTTTTCAATCAATAGATACATTACTACTATTGCTATATCAAAACTTCTATTAGATGCATTTCGGGACCATAAGACGTGAGTGTGCATGGGGGGGGGGGGGTAGCTACCTTCTGATCACTTTGACTCTTAAAACGAAAGGTAGAGCGTCTTATTGCCAATCTAATGATCCCCCCCCCGAAGTTTATATGACCAATTTTTCTATAAGAACCTTATAGCTTATGTCCCCAGGCATAACTTACATCCCTTGCCCTGAGGGCTGGGGGATTTTTTATCCACAAGGACATAATTTTCGGACCTTTCAAATATAGTGAACAAAATGGCTATCTCAAAATATTGATGGAAAGTGTTTGGGGTAACGATAACCGTGGGTGAGGGGGTTTTTGCCCTATGATTACTTTTGACTAATAAAAAAAGGCACTAAACCTCTCAATTTTCAATCGAATGAGCCCTTCTTGAAGTTTGTGCGACAACACTTTCTATAAAACCTTATATGCCCCAAGGGCAAAAGTTACAACCCTTGTCCTGACGGCTGTGGAAGGGGTTTCTTCCTCAAAGACATAATTTCCAGACATTTAAACTACATTGAACAAAATGGACATATCAAAATGTTGATCGGAAATGTTTGGGGAAATGATGGGCGTGGGGGGGCGTGATTATTCCTCCGAATACTTTTGACTATTAAAAAGGGCAATAGCCCTCTCAATTTCCAATCGAGTGAACCATTTTTGATTTTTTTTTACACTACTTTCTATAAAACCTTATTTACCCCCAGGGCATAACGCTTTCTATAAAAACCTTATATACCCCCCCCCCCGAGCATAACTTACAACCTTTGCCTTGAGGCCTGTGGAGGGTTTGTTATCCTCAAGGATATAACTTCCGGATCTTTCAACTAAATTGAACAAAATGGCGATCTCACAATTTTGATTGAATGTGTTTGGGGAAATGGTGGGTGTGAGAGAGGGTCAGTTTTCCTCCAATCAGTTTCGACTAGTAAACGGGGCCCTAGCCCTTTTAATTTCCAATCGATTCCAATCAATTTCCAATCATGAGCCCTAATAAAAAAAAGGCACAAATCCTCTCAATTTTCAATCGAATGACCCCTTCTTGAAGTTTGTACAACAGCACTTTCTATAAAAACCTTATACGCCCCAAGGGCATAAGTTACAACACTTGTCCTGACGGCTGTTGGAGGGGTTTCTTCCTCAAAGAGATAATTTCCAGACCTTTAAACTACGTTTAACAAAACGAACATATCAAAATGTTGATAGGAAGTATTTGGGGAAATGATGAGCATGGGAGGGGGTGATTCTCCCTCCGATTACTTTCGAATAATAAAAAGGGCAATAGACCTCTCAGTTTCCAATCGAGTGACCCCTTTTTGAATTTTTAACGAATAAACTTTCTATAAAACCTTATATGCCCCCAAGGCACAACGATTTTAATAAAAACTTTATATGCCCCCTGGGCATAACTTACAACCTTTGCCCTGGGGCCTGTGGGGGGTTTGTTATCCTCAAAGACATAATTTCCAAACTTTTCAACTACGTTGAACAAAATGAACATGTCAAAATTTTGATCAGACGTGTTTGGGGAAATGAGGGGCGTGGGAGGGGGTGATGGGCGTGAGGAGGGGGTTTTGGCACATTTGAACTGTTTTGATTCGAATCTCCAGTTCACAATGGAACTCGAAGACTCAGGCAAGCTGCCTTTCTTGGATGTTATGATTATAAAAACTGCTCCTAACCTTGAATTTGCCATATAAAGAAAGCCGACCCATAATGATGGCTATCTGCATTTCTCTTCACATCACCCTCCTTCTGTGAAAAGAGGGGTAGTAATCTCTTTAGTCGACAGATTTTTAACAATCTGTTCTCGTAATCATATAAATTCTGAATTAAACTATGTCAAGGATATTCTATTCTGCAATGGTTACCCAATAAACCTTACTGAAAATATCATATATAGACGACTAAAAAAGATAAAACAAAAAAATAGGGAACCCGTCTCCCTTGATTCAGTTACCCCGGCAATTGAGGAACAAACTTTCATCACTTTACCATACATCCCGAAACTCGGCGATAAACTTGGAAAAAATTAAAAAAAACACAATCTCTCTATTTCTTTCAAAACAGAACAAAAAGTTGAACATTTTTTTTTTCAACTCAAGAAAGGATAAAACTGACCCTGTACTAGGTAGTGGTGTCTACAGAATCCCGTGTTCATGTTGGAAATTTTACATTGGTAGGACCCATCAACAAATAGGTGAACGTTTGCATGAACACAAAATTTCAATAGATAAATCCCTGAGATTGAAAAATACAATGACAACTTTGATTAGGCATGGACCCTGCATATTTTCGAAAATCCGACCCATCTGGTTCTTTTTGGCGAGGCAACCTTAATATCTACTGTAAATGGCCCACCACAAACTTTTAAAGAGGTAAAATACATAAACCGAAATTTAGCAATAAATATAGATACTGGAGATATTTCATTAAGCCCAATTTATGACAGTTTAATTTTAAAGGACTCAATCAATACTTTCGCCCGGTGTAACTTGAGAGAACCTATTTGCATATCAAGTAATGAACGAGTTTGTAGACCAGCTAAGGCTATAGCAAACAAAGGATTATTGCTCAATCATCTTGGTAGATTACTTTTTCATTGATTCCAATCTGGTTCTTGATTCAGTTTTTGTTCTGTCGTTATGAAGTAAACTTCGAAAGGTTCGATTTTCGTTGGTTTCTTTTTCTTTTCTTCTTTTTTTGTTTTGTTTAGCACTGAGGACGACTTGGGGGAGGTCCTTGTCGAAATATTTGCTTATTTCTTTTTCTTTATATTTCGCCTGTGGCTGACAAAATCCTCGTTTTTCACCTTTTTTTATTTTGTTTTTCATTTTGTTATTTTCTTTCCTCTCTTGGTTTCATTTGTTAAAGTGTTTTGGGAAATAACGGGCGTGGGTGGGGGGGGGGGGGCTTTCACCCTTCGATCACTTTTGACTATCAATATGGGCACTAGTCCTCTGAATTTCCAATTTAATGAGCCCTTTTTGAATTTTCTATACGACACCGCTTTCTGTAAAAACCTTATATGCCCCCAAGGCATAACTTAAAACCTTTGTCCTGGGGGCTGTGAGGGGTTCGTCATCCTCAGACATAATTTCCGGACTTTTCAACTACGTTAGTAGGGATCTAGGTTCCATTTATCGCGCTGTTATACACCTTTAATAGGGAGTATATAGTCCCTCAGTCCCAAGATTTAGGTCATGGGAAAACACCAGGATATTTTTGTCAACAAGGGAAGACCTTGGAAAAATCCTAGTTACTTAACATGTTTCTCAAGAATGTAATAATTTGGGGAAACCCCTTATTGTTATTGTTGATTTTAGAATTGGAGCAAAAGAAGACAAATCCATGGCCTTGGAAATGCAAATGAGTTGTTCTTGAGGCAGTATGGAAATACAATTCTTGTCATTTGAGTTGAAATATAACCCATTTGAATGTTTTTTTAGAGAGAGAGAGGGGGGGGGTAATAGCATTGGTGAAAGCATAAGAGCAATTAGAATAAAGGAAAAGAGGGAGCTATTAATTGAAAGGAAGTTAGAAATAAGAAGGGAAGTAAAAATTGTTGTCATGACTTTGAAATCGGAACTTTTTATTGTTGACCAATACAAATTCCCTGAGAACCACCGAGCCCAATAAAACATGAAAAATTTCTCGTGTTTAATTGTCAGAGAAGAAATAATGGGTGAATTTGGTAAGAGGGGGGGACGGGGGAGCTGGGGTGCTTAATAACATTGTTTCCACTATAAGAATGAAAGAAAGAGATACTCTACGGGTCATGTCGTCATGTCTTTCTCAAAGACCACAAGCCACAGACAAAACAATCTTGAGCAACAACAAACATTTGTTTGTGTGTTAGCGTTTCAGGACTTAGAAATTTGAATTGAGAGGCGTTTTAACTCTCAAAAAGAAGTTATGTATACTTGTAACAAATAATTTGGTTCTAATATATTTTATTTTTATTCTTGACCAGTGCAAATTCATAATAAAATAAAAGATCAGGCACTTGCGCAGGTGGTAAAAACATTGGGATTGCAAGAAGCAGGTGGGGAATTGATGACGATCAGTTCAACTATAATGTGAATAACCCATCCGTGAATACTACAATGCAATCAACTTCTGAACTCAGTGAAACCTCATAAGTCATTGACGAACTTATTCAAAGATTTGTGAGTGACTCTAATCATATTTTTGAAGAGAATAATTTAGATGTGATATACAATAATCGCTTACTTCCATACGGAAAGGTAAGATATAATCCATCGAATATTGAAACAGCAAGCCCAATTACAATAAATATATCAGCAGTCAACAGTCAAACTCATACTAGTGTGTAGTCTGTTAGCACGAATGAGCTTATTGATTCATTTCTCAGTTACTCAGATATTATTTTTGAACAAATTGATTTGGATTCAATACGTCTGAATCAATCCCTCCAGATAGAAAGGGCACCCCTGTCTCTAATGAGTTATCTCACAACTTAAATGCAGGAAGGAAAGGTGGAAGAGAAATTGAAAAATATCAAAAAAGAAATGCACCAACTAATATTTTATGAAAATTTATGGAAGTTTGTATTACTTAAATCAGCATTCAATTATCAACGAACAGCGTCACTCCAAAAAACGAAATTATAAAAAAAAGTCCAAGGGGTTGAGCCAGACTCCTACGTAGGAATTTCTTTATGGGGTCATTGACAAAAATAAATATTTGAGAATTTGAATAAAGAGTACTAAGAAATTCAGATACAATTGAAATTTTAAGAATGAGCCACGAGACGCCTTCCCCTGCATAGTAGAATGAGCTATTCTCAAAAAAAAAATGTTTATAAACGATCAATGGCTTATTTTTTTCTTTCACAATTCGTGTGTCAAGTTTATAATAGTTCCAGTTATAAAACTTATTGTGTGATAAATGCTGTCACACATGGAAACATCCTCAGGGAGTAGGACCCCATATAGGGAGATGGAAATTTTAGAATGACAAAAATCAGTCGACTGTACAATACCGTGTCTTTCTGACTTTCAGACTTACCATTTTCTACGCTGTAGGTCTAAAATATAGTACACATACTTCCAGGGGTACGCGCTACAATACAACCGCGTGCTTCTTTTTGGCTCTCAAAGTGCTTGGAAAAACCCTGTTACGTGTTTCTGATTGGTTTTCAAGTTAGTCGTGCAGTTGATGTCGCTAGCCTTGGGAATTTAGATAAAATATTTGCACAAATCATTGTAATATGATTAGTTCAACAGTGTTTTAATTCATGATCTTTAGGATCAAGTAAATTGGACTATTCGATACGGAATTTATTGGACTGAAACATTCATCTTGTGGTGTCATTATTTTTGAAGTAATATTCTTATTCCCAGATGAATTCAGTAAAGAAATCAACTGTCACCATTGGGAAGTAAAATAAAATGTGTATGAACATGATAGAATATTGTTGGGCTCTACATTACATCATATGAACCAAAATGGGTTTTACGCCCGAGTGATTAAACCTTATTTTGAAAGTGATACAAAACTGAAGACTGTCGAGGAAGAAATGATGGAAATATGTAACCTTTTGGTATTAAAATATTTTTGGAAAAGTTAAGGTTCCTATAGACAAAATTCTAATTGAAAAATCTGAAGCTGATATTCTACTTTTTGATTTAGAATAATTTAACTGTCCCAAACTTAAAGGCATATATTATCTGCCTGAAGATTAAGTGAGATACTTTGCACAGTGGATACCTAAAGAAATACCTACGAGAGCTAAATGTATACGATACAATAAAAACTATGCTAAACATAGACCAATATTATGAAATCATCAGTTTTGGATGAGTAATAGTGACCTTTAAATATTGTTTGTATTATGTAAATATGTACATTTATACTAAATATGTTTTTCTGTGTTGAATACATTTAAGAAATAAACATGCTTATTTCTTATTTCTTTTAACTCTCAAAAAGAAGTTATGTATACTTGTAACAAATAATTTGGTTCTAATATATTTTATTTTTATTCTTGACCAGTGCAAATTCATAATAAAATAAAAGATCAGGCACTTGCGCAGGTGGTAAAAACATTGGGATTGCAAGAAGCAGGTGGGGAATTGATGACGATCAGTTCAACTATAATGTGAATAACCCATCCGTGAATACTACAATGCAATCAACTTCTGAACTCAGTGAAACCTCATAAGTCATTGACGAACTTATTCAAAGATTTGTGAGTGACTCTAATCATATTTTTGAAGAGAATAATTTAGATGTGATATACAATAATCGCTTACTTCCATACGGAAAGGCAAGATATAATCCATCGAATATTGAAACAGCAAGCCCAATTACAATAAATATATCAGCAGTCAACAGTCAAACTCATACTAGTGTGTAGTCTGTTAGCACGAATGAGCTTATTGATTCATTTCTCAGTTACTCAGATATTATTTTTGAACAAATTGATTTGGATTCAATACGTCTGAATCAATCACTCCAGATAGAAAGGGCACCCCTGTCTCTAATGAGTTATCTCACAACTTAAATGCAGGAAGGAAAGGTGGAAGAGAAATTGAAAAATATCAAAAAAGAAATGCACCAACTAATATTTTATGAAAATTTATGGAAGTTTGTATTACTTAAATCAGCATTCAATTATCAACGAACAGCGTCACTCCAAAAAACGAAATTATAAAAAAAAGTCCAAGGGGTTGAGCCAGACTCCTACGTAGGAATTTCTTTATGGGGTCATTGACAAAAATAAATATTTGAGAATTTGAATAAAGAGTACTAAGAAATTCAGATACAATTGAAATTTTAAGAATGAGCCACGAGACGCCTTCCCCTGCATAGTAGAATGAGCTATTCTCAAAAAAAAAATGTTTATAAACGATCAATGGCTTATTTTTTTCTTTCACAATTCGTGTGTCAAGTTTATAATAGTTCCAGTTATAAAACTTATTGTGTGATAAATGCTGTCACACATGGAAACATCCTCAGGGAGTAGGACCCCATATAGGGAGATGGAAATTTTAGAATGACAAAAATCAGTCGACTGTACAATACCGTGTCTTTCTGACTTTCAGACTTACCATTTTCTACGCTGTAGGTCTAAAATATAGTACACATACTTCCAGGGGTACGCGCTACAATACAACCGCGTGCTTCTTTTTGGCTCTCAAAGTGCTTGGAAAAACCCTGTTACGTGTTTCTGATTGGTTTTCAAGTTAGTCGTGCAGTTGATGTCGCTAGCCTTGGGAATTTAGATAAAATATTTGCACAAATCATTGTAATATGATTAGTTCAACAGTGTTTTAATTCATGATCTTTAGGATCAAGTAAATTGGACTATTCGATACGGAATTTATTTGACTGAAACATTCATGTCGTGTCATTATTTTTGAAGTAATATTCTTATTCCCAGATGAATTCAGTAAAGAAATCAACTGTCACCATTGGGAAGTAAAATAAAATGTCTATGAATATGGTAGAATATTGTTGGGCTCTACATTACATCATATGAACCAAAATGGGTTTTACGCCCGAGTGATTAAACCTTATTTTGAAAGTGATACAGAACTGAAAACTGTCGAGGAAGAAGTGAAGGAAATATGTAACTCTTTTGGAATTAAAATATTATTTGTATAAGTTAATGTTCCTATAGACAAAATTGTAATTGAAAAATCTGAACCTGATATTCAACTTTTTAATTTAGAAGAATTTAACTGTTACGAACTTAAAGGGATTTATTATCTGCCTAAAAATGAAGTGACATACTTAACAAAGTCGATACCTAATGAAATACTTACGAGAGCTAAATGTATATGGTACAATAAAAACTATGCTAAACCTAAACCAATATTATGCAATCATCATTTTTGGATGAGTAATAGTGACCTTTATATATTCTTTGTATTATGTAAATATGTACATTTATTCCAAATATGTTTTTCTGTGTTGAATACATTTAAGAAATAAACATGCTTATTTCTTATTTCTTTTAACTCTCAAAAAGAAGTTATGTATACTTGTAACAAATAATTTGGTTCTAATATATTTTATTTTTATTCTTGACCAGTGCAAATTCATAATAAAATAAAAGATCAGGCACTTGCGCAGGTGGTAAAAACATTGGGATTGCAAGAAGCAGGTGGGGAATTGATGACGATCAGTTCAACTATAATGTGAATAACCCATCCGTGAATACTACAATGCAATCAACTTCTGAACTCAGTGAAACCTCATAAGTCATTGACGAACCTATTCAAAGATTTGTGAGTGACTCTAATCATATTTTTGAAGAGAATAATTTAGATGTGATATACAATAATCGCTTACTTCCATACGGAAAGGCAAGATATAATCCATCGAATATTGAAACAGCAAGCCCAATTACAATAAATATATCAGCAGTCAACAGTCAAACTCATACTAGTGTGTAGTCTGTTAGCACGAATGAGCTTATTGATTCATTTCTCAGTTACTCAGATATTATTTTTGAACAAATTGATTTGGATTCAATACGTCTGAATCAATCCCTCCAGATAGAAAGGGCACCCCTGTCTCTAATGAGTTATCTCACAACTTAAATGCAGGAAGGAAAGGTGGAAGAGAAATTGAAAAATATCAAAAAAGAAATGCACCAACTAATATTTTATGAAAATTTATGGAAGTTTGTATTACTTAAATCAGCATTCAATTATCAACGAACAGCGTCACTCCAAAAAACGAAATTATAAAAAAAAGTCCAAGGGGTTGAGCCAGACTCCTACGTAGGAATTTCTTTATGGGGTCATTGACAAAAATAAATATTTGAGAATTTGAATAAAGAGTACTAAGAAATTCAGATACAATTGAAATTTTAAGAATGAGCCACGAGACGCCTTCCCCTGCATAGTAGAATGAGCTATTCTCAAAAAAAAAATGTTTATAAACGATCAATGGCTTATTTTTTTCTTTCACAATTCGTGTGTCAAGTTTATAATAGTTCCAGTTATAAAACTTATTGTGTGATAAATGCTGTCACACATGGAAACATCCTCAGGGAGTAGGACCCCATATAGGGAGATGGAAATTTTAGAATGACAAAAATCAGTCGACTGTACAAGACCGTGTCTTTCTGACTTTCAGACTTACCATTTTCTACGCTGTAGGTCTAAAATATAGTACACATACTTCCAGGGGTACGCGCTACAATACAACCGCGTGCTTCTTTTGGCTCTCAAAGTGCTTGGAAAAACCCTGTTACGTGTTTCTGATTGGTTTTCAAGTTAGTCGTGCAGTTGATGTCGCTAGCCTTGGGAATTTAGATAAAATATTT
This sequence comes from Artemia sp. Qi Xiang Cuo, assembly GCF_049724085.1. Classification (NCBI taxonomy): domain Eukaryota; kingdom Metazoa; phylum Arthropoda; class Branchiopoda; order Anostraca; family Artemiidae; genus Artemia; species Artemia sp. Qi Xiang Cuo. The sequence goes on from NC_142809.1 coordinate 33,568,423, forward strand.
GCACAAATCATTGTAAAATCATTAGTTCAAGAGTGTTTTAATTTATGATCTTTAGGATCAAGTAGAAAAGACTACAATATGATTGGACTATTCGATACGGAATTTATTGGGCTGAAACATTCATGTGGTGTCATTATTTTTGAAGTAATATTCTTATTCCCAGATGAATTCAGTAAAGAAATCAACTGTCACCATTGGGAAGTAAAATAAAATGTCTATGAATATGGTAGAATATTGTTGGGCTCTACATTACATCATATGAACCAAAAGGGGTTTTACGCCCGAGTGATTAAACCTTATTTTGAAAGTGATACAAAACTGAAGACTGTCGAGGAAGAAATGATGGAAATATGTAACCTTTTGGTATTAAAATATTTTTGGAAAAGTTAAGGTTCTTACAGACAAAATTCTAATTGAAAAATGTGAACCTGATATTCCACTTTTCAATTTAGAAGAATTTAGCTGCTCCAAATTTGAAGGGATATATCATCGGCCTGAAGATAAAGTGAGATACTTAGCACAGTGGATGCCTAAACAAATACCTAAGAGTGCTAAATGTATACGATACAATAAAAACTATGCTAAAGATAGACCAATATTATGGAATCATCATTTTGGATGAGTCATAGTGACCTTTAAATATTGTTTGAATTATGTAAATATGTACATTTATTCCAAATATGTTTTTCTGTGTTGAATACATTTAAGAAATAAACATGCTTTAACTTACTTTATATTTATACATAGAAGGGTGTGTTCTGTAAGTGGACATCCCAAGCTATGTGGTGTCCCATGATTATTCAGACAAAAACATTATGCGGCTGATTCGTGGTACTCTATGATTGGTCCAGGACTTTATTTTTATTTTCAAGACGATGGAGGCGATTTTTTTTCAAAGACGAGACACATGAACGGTCTTCAGAAGTCAGACACGCATCAACAGAATATTTCTACAGTAGGAAACATGTTAAAAGGATTTTTTTCCGAAGCCAGAAGCATGCTGATCGGATTTTTTTCAAAATTCAGAGATACAAGAACAGGATTTTTTTCAAAAAATTGAAATAAGTTAAAACCAGAATTTATATTTCAAAAGTCTGACAATATTTTCTGTGAGTTTTAGATTTAAATGGTCTCAAAATATGTATCATGAGATGCATAGAACCAATATTTTCTACGAGCTTTGCAATCTAAATGAATTAGAAACATGTTTCATGAGATGGATAGAACTAACAGTTTCTGCTAGTTTTACATTTAAATGGTCTAGAATTACGTCTTATGAACCCCGTAGAACCAATATTTTCTTCTACTTTTAGATTTGAGTGGTCTAAAAATATTTCTCACGAGTTGCATGGAACCAATATTTTCTGCGATTCTTCAATATAAATGATCAAAAAAATATGTTTCATAAGATGGACCAGCTAATAATTTCTATGAATTTTATATTTAAATGGATTAGAAATATGCTCCATAAGATGGATAAAACTAACATTTTCTATGACATTTACATTTAAATTACTACTACTAACAACTAACCGCAGCACCAAGCCGCTTGCAGCCAACACAGCTACGAACAGTCCTCCTCCATCCCAATCCATCCAAAGCCTCCCTCTTTACACCCTCCCAAGAAGTTCCCATTTCCTTTAAATCTTTCTTTATGACGTCCTCCCACCCCAGACGAAGACGACCCGCTTTCTCTTTAGCCCTAGACGGTCGACTGAAAAGAGCAATCTTCGGCAACCTGTCATCCTTCATCCGCATAACATACCTTAGCCAACTGAACCTTTCTTTCAGTATAGCCCTAGAGTTCGGTATTGAGCCACATTTTTCGTACAGCCTATTGTTTGAAATACGGTCAGTCAGCCGGGTACCCAGAAAAATCCATAAGCAATTTCTCTGGAAAACATCTAGCAAATCTTCATCCGCTTTTCTGAGCGCCCAAGCTTCAGATCCATATTTGACCACTGTCATCACCGTAGATTCTAATATTCTAATCTTGGTTTGCAGACTTATCTTCCTATTCTTCCAAACTATTTTTAACTGTGAAAAAACACCCAGAGCCTTGGCTATTCTAATTTTAACATCTTCACTGCTCCCACCATCCTTTCTAATAACACTACCAAGGTAAATGAAGCTGCCCACCTGATCAATCTTTTTCATTACCTAACGTAACCTTTTCATCTTCACTTATTAAATTGTCTAAGAATATGCTCGATAAGATGCATAGAATCAATATTATCGACAAGTCTTACATTGTAATGGTCAAAAATATGTTTTATATGCATAGAGCCAATATTATCGACAAGTTTTACATTTAAATGATCTAGAAATGTGTCTCATAAAATGCATAGAACTATTATTTTCTGCGAGTTTTACATTTAAATAGTCTAAAAGTACGTTTCATGAGAAGAATAGAGCCAATATTATCTGCGAGTTTTACATTCAAATGGTCAATAACATGTTTTATTAGATGCATAGAACTAATATTACATTCAAATGGTCTAAAAGAATAACTTCATAAGATATAAAGAACCAATATTCTCTCTTAGTTTTACATTTAAATGGTCTAAAAATACATATCATAACTCTTTAGCCTAGCTTTATGTGGTGCATTTAAAAAGAGCGAACACTCTCTAAATATCGAGTTTAACACCACTACTATGCACTATGTATCTGCATGCCAGCAATAGCCTATCGGGATTAACCTTAGTCCTAATTTCCTTCAAAACTAAGGACAAAAAAGCTTTGATAATAGTTTCCAACTGCTATTAGTATTCAATAGTTTAATTTCCTTTAATAGATATCTGGTAAACATAAAACAGACGAAACAAATAAGTGAGAACAAACAGAAAAAGACGAATAGAAAATCTTTGTATTTTTTCCTAAATGAATTTGACGACAAACTGAATTGTACACATTTCTTCACAAATCCAGATAAACTTAATACTTTCGATAAACTATAAACTCAAAACTTTCATAAATACATCATCTATCTTTCTGTCGGTTTGTTTGCATCCCACTTTGAAAAATCGATTTGTGAAGTAAAATTTCATGTGGCACGTGTAAACACAGTTTCGCTAAAAAAGCTTTGTGAAGCTTAAAATCTTGCACAGGAACCTTCATTCTGTCATTCAGGCACGACTTGTTCCCAAATTACAGCCGATCGTCCCGCAGCATGCGAGAGAAGAATGAAGTTTCAGTCGCACTTTTCTAAAATATTATAATTGCGAAGTATGAGCGTAATCATGTCATGAACTTTCATTACTTATGAGAATTTAATATCGAATTGACTTCACAGATGTGTTTGGTTCTTTAAATATTTAAGTGTTACAACGAAAAAAAGTTTCAGCGTGTTGCCGGTTCTGTGAGTTATTAAAAGAAAAAAAAACCTTGATCCTAGCCTATGCGTAGGTAAAATAATAATTTTGTGAATTTCAAGTGTCAATATATAGGCTTAGAAGAGCTGAGAAGAAAGGTATTTGTCCAAATACAGAGGAAAGTGATTTTATGAGATTATTTTCAAAACGAGGTAGGCCCTAAGTCGTATTTGTCCAAATAAAGAGGAAAGTAATTTTTTGAGATTGTTTTCAAAAAGAGGTAGGCCCTAAGTCGTATTTGTCCAAATAAAGAGGAAAGTAATTTTATGAGATTATTTTCAAAACGAGGTAGGCCCTAAGTCGTATTTGTCCAAATAAAGAGGAAAGTAATTTTATGAGATTGTTTTCAAAACGAGGTAGGCCCTAAGTCGTATTTGTCCAAATCAAGAGGAAAGTAATTTTATGAGATTATTTTCAAAACGAGGTAGGCCCTAAGTCGTATTTGTCCAAATAAAGAGGAAAGTAATTTTATGAGATTATTTTCAAAACGAGGTAGGCCCTAAGTCGTATTTGTCCAAATCAAGAGGAAAGTAATTTTATGATATTGTTTTCAAAACGAGGTATGTCCTAAGTCGTATTTGTCCAAATAAAGAGGAAAGTAATTTTATGAGATTATTTTCAAAACGAGGTAGGCCCTAAGTCGTATTTGTCCAAATAAAGAGGAAAGTAATTTTTTGAGATTGTTTTCAACAAGAGGTAGGCCCTAATTCGTATTTGTCCAAATCAAGAGGAAAGTAATTTTATGAGATTATTTTCAAAACGAGGTAGGCCCTAAGTCGTATTTGTCCAAATAAAGAGGACAGTAATTTTATGAGATTATTTTCAAAACGAGGTAGGCCCTAAGTCGTATTTGTCCAAATAAAGAGGAAAGTAATTTTATGAGATTGTTTTCAAAACGAGGTAGGCCCTAAGTCGTATTTGTCCAAATAAAGAGGAAAGTCATTTTATGAGATTATTTTCAAAAAGAGGTAGGCCCTAAGTCGTATTTGTCCAAATAAAGAGGAAAGTAATTTTATGAGATTATTTTCAAAACGAGGTAGGCCCTAAGTCGTATTTGTCCAAATAAAGAGGAAAGTAATTTTATGAGATTGTTTTCAAAACGAGGTAGGCCCTAAGTCGTATTTGTCCAAATAAAGAGGAAAGTAATTTTATGAGATTATTTTCAAAACGAGTTAGGCCCAAACTCGTATTTGTCCAAATAAAGAGGAAAGTAATTTTATGAGATTGTTTTCAAAAAGAGGTAGGCCCTAAGTCGTATTTGTCCAAATAAAGAGGAAAGTAATTTTATGAGATTATTTTCAAAACGGGGTAGGCCCTAGGTCGTATTTGTCCAAAGAAAGATGACAGTAATTTTATGAGATTATTTTCAAAACGAGGTAGGCCCTAAGTCTTATTTGTCCAAATAAAGAGGAAAGTAATTTTATGAGATTAATTTCAAAACGTGGTAGGCCCTAAGTCTTATTTGTCCAAATAAAGAGGAAAGTAATTTTATGAGATTAATTTCAAAACGAGGTAGGCCCTAAGTCGTATTTGTCCAAATAAAGAGGAAAGTAATTTTATGAGATTATTTTCAAAACTAGGTAGGACCTAAGTCGTATTTGTCCAAATAAAGAGGAAAGTAATTTTATGAGATTGTTTTCAAAAAGAGGTAGGCCCTAAGTCGTATTTGTCCAAATAAAGAGGAAAGTAATTTTATGAGATTATCTTCAAAACGGGGTAGGCCCTAGGTCTCATTTGTCCAAAGAAAGAGGAAAGTAATTTTATGAGATTATTTTCAAAACGAGGTAGGCCCTAAGTCGTATTTGTCCAAATAAAGAGGAAAGTAATTTTATGAGATTAATTTCAAAAAGTGGTAGGCCCTAAGTCTTATTTGTCCAAATAAAGATGAAAGTAATTTTATGAGATTATTTTCAAAACGAGGTAGGACCTAAGTCGTATTTGTCCAAATAAAGAGGAAAGTAATTTTATGAGATTATTTTCAAAACGAGGTAGGCCCTAAGTCGTATTTGTCCAAATAAAGAGGAAAGTAATTTTATGAGATTGTTTTCAAAACGAGGTAGGCCCTAAGTCGTATTTGTCCAAATAAAGAGGAAAGTAATTTTATGAGATTATCTTCAAAACGTGGTAGGCCCTAGGTCGTATTTGTCCAAATAAACAGGAAAGTAATTTTATGAGATTATTTTCAAAACGAGGTAGGCCCTAAGTCATATTTGTCCATATAAAGAGCAAATTAATTTTATGAGATTATTTTCAAAACGAGGTAGGCACTAAGTCGTATTTGTCCAAATAAAGAGGAAAGTTATTTTTTGAGATTATTTTCAAAAAGAGGTAGGCCCTAAGTCGTATTTGTCCAAATAAAGAGGAAAGTAATTTTATGAGATTATATTCAAAACGAGGTAGGCCCTAGGTCTCATTTGTCCAAAGAAAGAGGAAAGTAATTTTATGAGATTATTTTCAAAACGAGGTAGGCCCTAAGTCGTATTTGTCCAAATAAAGAGGAAAGTAATTTTATGAGATTAATTTCAAAACGAGGTAGGCCCTAAGTCGTATTTGTCCAAATAAATAGGAAAGTAATTTTATGAGATTATTTTCAAAACGAGGTAGGCCCTAAGTCGTATTTGTCCAAATAAAGAGGAAAGTAATTTTATGAGATTATTTTCAAAACGAGGTAGGCCCTAAGTCGTATTTGTCCAAATAAAGAGGAAAGTAATTTTATGAGATTGTTTTCAAAAAGAGGTAGGCCCTAAGTCGTATTTGTCCAAATAAAGAGGAAAGTAATTTTATGAGATTATCTTCAAAACGGGGTAGGCCCTAGGTCGTATTTGTCCAACTAAAGAGGAAATTAATTTTATGAGATTATTTTCAAAACGTGGTAGGCCCTAAGTCATATTTGTCCAAATAAAGAGGAAAGTTATTTTATGAGATTAATTTCAAAAAGAGGTAGGCCCTAAGTCGTATTTGTCCAAATAAAGAGGAAAGTAATTTTATGAGATTATTTTCAAAACGAGGTAGGCCCTAAGTCCTATTTGTCCAAATAAAGAGGAAAGTTATTTTATGAGATTAATTTCAAAACGAGGTAGGCCCTAAGTCGTATTTGTCCAATTAAAGAGGAAAGTTATTTTATGAGATCATTTTCAAATCGAGGTAGGCCCTAAGTCTTATTTGTCCAAATAAAGAGGAAAGTTATTTTATGAGATTAATTTCAAAACGAGGTAGGACCTAAGTCGTATTTGTCAAAATAAACAGGAAATTAATTTTATGAGATTAATTTCAAAACGAGGTAGGCCCTAAGTCATATCTGTCCAAATAAAGAGGAAAGTAATTTTATGAGATTAATTTCAAAACGAGGTAGGCCCTAAGTCGTATTTGTCCAAATAAAGAGGAAAGTTATTTTATGAGATCAATTTCAAAACGAGGTAGGCCCTAAGTCATATTTGTCCAAATAAAGAGGAAAGTTATTTTATGAGATTAATTTCAAAACGAGGTAGGCCCTAAGTCTTATTTGTCCAAATAAAGAGGAAAGTTATTTTATGAGATCATTTTCAAAACGAGGTCGGCCCTAAGTCATATTTGTCCAAATAAAGAGGAAAGTAGTTTTATGAGATTGTTTTCAAAACGAGGTAGACCCTAAGTCGTATTTGTCCAAATAATGAGGAAAGTAATTTTATGAGATTATTTTCAAAACGAGGTAGGCCCTAAGTTTTATTTGTCCAAATGAAGAGGAAAGTAATTTTATGAGATTATTTTTAAAACGAGGTAGGCCCTAAGTATTATTTGTCCAAATAAAGAGGAAAGTAATTTTATGAGATTATTTTCAAAACAAAGTAGGCCCTAAGTCTCAGTAAAATTTCTAGACCTATTAAAAATTCTTATAAAGTATTGAACCGATTTTTTTGGGGGAACTGTACTTGCCTTGGTCTGGAACTAGAAAAAATACACAAAAATTATAGAGCAACCTTAAAATTTTTCCATTGCATACTTCTAAAAGCAGCAGTTTTGCAGTAAACATAACTAAGTTGTAAAACAATAAAAGGGGTATCCATAAACTATTGTACCTACATCATACCACAGACTACCAAAAATCCCTTAAGCTTTATTTTAACAGTAGTCAAATTCCACTTTGGTAGACTTATTTCACGCCATCCCATGAAACAAAAGAGGGAGGGGGGAGGAATTCAGGTGTATCATCACTAAGGGGAGTCAATCACTTTTGCAAGGACGGAATATTTGGTTAACTTCTGATTTGGATTGTTAATGCTGTGTTCTCCATGCAAATAATATTGTTTAGAACAAATAAAAGTTTCATGGGCGAGTAATGACAAAAAACACACTTTTGGTATTCTTTTTAAAAACACAAAGGAGTCTTTTTTTAACATTTTCCAGGGCGACTACATCTAAAAAAAGGGAATATGAGAAATGCCAATTGATAGCCGAGACAAGACTGTGGATTATTTATAATGCCTCTGGTACAAGGCATTTTAGGTAGGCTGTATAAGATAATTTCTTCTTGGCTATCTGCTAAGTGTATCACGGGCAGGTGCCTTAGGCAAGTAAGCAGGAGTTTAGACCAACACATATATTCAGTGGGGGGGGGGGGTCATATTTGAAAAAAGATGGCATTATACAGATATTATGAAAAAGAATCTATACTTTTCAGGGAAAGCCACGCCCCCCCCCCCCCGGGTCCACGCCTAGATAAAGATGCAACATTTTTTAGAGTATAAGAAGATGAAATTTAATTATTGATTTGATTTGCCAAGTTACGAAAGTAAAACACCGTCTTTGCAAAGGTAACTCTTGCAATTTTAGGGCAGTTCGTTTTCAACTATCAAGCTTAAAGGACGTAAGCTTTAATTCGTGTAAAAGATAGGTTTTACTTATTAATTATCCAATGATCACATCTCATTTACAGTAAACAACATTTTAGAGTCAACAGCACCATTCCGAGATACGCCAAATTCTAAAAGAGAGCTTAGCTAATAATCCTCGGTGTTCCTGATTGATTGAAGATGACCTAACTGGTTTACTGGAAGAGCTGGGTAAGATAAAATGAATAGATAGGTTAGGACAATAAACAGCACTCGGATTGGGAGGGGGTGAACGGAAAGTAATGTAATGTCCTTTTAGCCATTAAAAAAACGAGAAATGCATATTTTCATTGGTTCGCTCACATTTAGTGAAAGGGATAAAAGGACCATGAGCAAACATGTCAACCCTAACTGGAAACATAAGCCTGGGGAGGGCCTCAGGGCCATGGCTTCCCCGATACCCTAAATTTACCTAAACTTTTGAACACTTCTTGCTCAAATTATCAATAAAATTTGTACCTGTACGTACCTGTTCCTACTCTCCCTGTTACGGTCTTGGTTAATAGCATTTCAGATTACAGAGGTCTATTAAAAACGCTTAATAGAATATAGATTGAGTACAAAAAAGTAAATAATGACATGTGTCTGAAAATTTCTAGCATTCACCGTATCACATCAACCCTTACAAATATCAACCAGCCTGGACCCTCAGGAGATGTTGGACCTTGAAAGTATTTTGAGTTAGCTTCGACTAAATCCATATCTTCCCGTAATTTCACTAGGAAGATGATGCTAGACTCTGATTGAAGCCACGCCTTGTAGTAATCTGACAAGGTGAGTAGGTTAACTTACAGAATCTTCAAATCTGACAAAAAAAATTAAAAACTTTTGTTTGATGCTATATTTTGAGGTTCCGAGATTTTTCACCAGCAAGACAGTTATTCACCCATGAAGGTTCCATTAAAAAGCAGATTTTATTCTTAATTGTACAAATATTTTCAAGGGAATTTCCCTAAAGCATAATTTCAATTTTGATCGAAATCTTTCAGACATGATACGTACAATCAGCAAGACCCGATAAATCTTGAAGCTTATTTTTTATAAATTAAAAAAAATCTGAGTTTAATATTTAAGTAAAAAACTGTTGAGTGAACTATCATTATTTCTATGGTAATAGAAATACACCAAGATAAGACGTACTTAGCATCAATGTATTTTGAGATCAAGGCAATCTTCAAAAGAATCAAGGCAAATTATAAATAATTTTTAGCCTTTAATTTCGGAGCTTTGGGCACCTAAATTCACAACACGTCAACAAATTCAGCAATTCAAATTTTGCAGAATGTATAGACAAGTAAAATGTCAATGTTAGAGCTTCCCTATAAGTCGCAATAATCCACCTGAGGAGACGTATTAGGCCACTCAGAGTTGGCCAAATAATAAAATTACATTTAAATAGCTCATAAAGTAGCTAGAATCGATGGATAAGTGCAAGTATCATATCAAGGCGTAATCACGTCTCCTATAACACTACTACGGCTGATTCTCGGTGACAGGGACAGACTCCATACATAAACTTTTATGTTTTTTAGTATCAGCACTGAAGGCACACGAACAGATATCAAAAGCCAGAACCAACCAGTAACGTCAAATTATAGAACTGAAATTAAAGATCTACTAAGTATCACATCAACAGCCTATAAATGGTAATGGTGAGAAAAGCACTTCAAAAGGTGGCTAAAGACAATTATTTCGGTCACTCTGGAACTGGGAGGCTGCAGAGCAAGGTGTGGATTGGCATCGATACCGCAGCTGCAGTCAATATTCCTATACAATCTGCCAGGGAGGTGGCACCCATTGCAAACTCTCGTCTCGGACCGGAGAGCTGAAACAGTAAATTAAGAATTATTATTTGATACTGTGTGATTTCAGCCTATTTCTTACATCGGCAGTAGTGTTGGCAACAAAGAAGAGCTCTTTTAAACTAGTCTCTTTAAAACACTTGGTGACTTTTTCGCAATTTTTCAAAATTTAAAACTAATACTAATGCCGCAAAAATTGAAACATTAAACTAGTTTTAAAAATATGTTTCAAGTCAGTGCGAATCCCAGTGTGAATGTTGGATGTTTTTGGACTCATTAATTATAGATTACTTCCCCATCGCAGCAATTTCTTAGCAGGCTGGAATACATTGAGAGTCGCAGGTAATAAGCCTGACATTGCTTGTTCAGGATAAGTTCTCTTGTTAATAGGAGTGCACCGCCAAGTGCTAAAAACTGTATAATGACCAAGACAGACAGGCTTTCAAAAAGCGTCCATTCAACTGCAGGTCCTGGTATTTTCTTACTGTACGGTTGTAAGCCGGCTTGTGCTCTTTGTATAGACATGAGAAGGAACTAACAGTCCTTGACCTGTATTTATCTGATCCATTCCTTTTCTTGAAGTCATAACAATTGCAATGAGTTAAATGATATGAAAACTACGACGTGAAATATCATTAAGGTGAAAGACAACTATCGTATTGAAACTATGACTGAAAAATTTCTGTCATAGTTTAGTTGACATTATAGTTGACATTATCATTAGACTAGCTAAGATTTTTTGAAACTTATTTTCAGGCATACAATACCAGACATTAGGCAATATAGATTTTATTTATTCAGGTAGGACGGAGGGGATGAATTTGGAGGGTGTAGACCTCAGGATGAATAACAAAGCTTAAAAGTTCTGTTTAGGTCAGAAAGGTGTTAATAATAAAATTCTAGTTGGACTCTTTTTGACCAAAAGGTCTAATAGTGGTAATAGTGGTACCTGTGGAAACAACTGATTTAGACAGTAGCAACTCAAACGAGTTTTGAATGCACTTTCAGGATCAAATAGATAAGATCCCAAGTAAAAAACAAAACAAAAAACATTTTCATTACAATTGGACAAGTAGGGATAGATGGTATCCTAGCTTAGACAAATTTGCTAGAATAAAGGAAAATAACAACTGCAATAGTCTGCTACACTTTTGTAAATCCAATAATCTAGGTATAGCAAGAAGGTATTTGGTCATTAAGCGTACTTCTTATGACCCTATTGTAAACCGCAGCCTGGAAATCGAAGATTTACAGGATGAATATACCTTGTAGTTTCAGACTAAAATTTAAGGATAGCAGAAATGTACAATGTAAAAGATTGATTAATCATTTTCCTGAAAATAGCTTGCGAAATACCAGAAAACTTCTTAGTGAGAAGAGTTAGAAAATCAAATGGGAATATCACAAAAATAGTAAGAGAGACGCATTTTGCATTAGAAGTTCCTCAGCTACAGATCTTCTGAGAGTAAGAGGAAGGTAAGGGAAGTTGAGAAGGCAATAAAGCGCAAGGTAAGAAATTGAAGCTATGAATGGAATTGTCAAGGATCTGGAAGATGCCACCTGAGAAAATAATATTAATATGTTGTGCTGGCATGTTAGTTAAAAATAGAAAGGGTGCCTCAATCATGATAAAAAAAAAAATGCTAGAGACAAAAAGAACATTTTGAGAATGCGATAAACCCTGTTCAAAATGATGTTGAAAAGAATGAGAAGTTTCCAAAAATTGGAAAGTGAAGGGACATTGAGGAGTCGCAGACGTTTGAAAATGAGAAGGATTCATGTACTGATAACAAGGTAAATGAGATTTTGAAATATGGTGGTTCCAAACACAAGGTACTGAAGATTATGAATCCAATTTTCAACCAAAGGGAAGTACCTAGTGATTTATGGCACTTTATTAGGATTTAATAAAGTTTTATAAAAAAAAAAAAAAAAACATTACACGTTCCTTAAGGGGAATCTATTAATTATTCCCGCGCAAATTCTAGAAGTCATCTGAAAAATCCTGTTATCGCCAATGCTGCTAATCACGTGTTGTCAAATTCCGGTATAGCTCTCGGGAGCTTTTAAATGACTTACCTAACTCAGTAAGAATTTTAAACGGCGATTCCCACATCAGCCTAAAGGTACTTGTACGCCTTTAAAATGAACTTGGCTGATTCAGAAGAATTTGTAGCAATGGGAATAGCAGATGGAAACAACCAAGGTAGTATCCACGTTTTTTAGGAGGGAAGGGGGCGGGTGTTAATGAAGGAGTTTTTTCGGGGTGGGTGGGGATTTAATACCTAATATATATATATATATATATATATATATATATATATATATATATATATATATATATATATATATATATATATATATATATATATATATATATGTATGTATATTATATGTATGTATGTATAAATATATACATACATATAATATATATATATATATATATATATATATATATATATATATATATATATATATATATATATATATATATATATATATATATATATATATATATATATATATATATATATATGGTACTGTTTTGCTAAATGGTACACATTAAAGACGTCAAGTTTGGTTAATGCTAATAAAAAAAATAAAATAGGATGAATATATAATAGTTTAGAAACAAATTTGGGCTATATATTTGCACATTAGGAGGATAGGGGGTAAAGCATAGCATATATTAAATACGTAACCTAACCTAAGTACCCCCCCCCCTAAACCCCAAAAAACAACAGTTTAAACATTGTAAATTCAATGAGAAACCAATTTTCAGGAGGGATCAAGCTGTCTGGCAGGATTTTCCCGTGGAAAGCGTGGTTAATGTACGTTTCAATGGTCTAAGTTTTTCTCAGGGGTAATTCCATCAAGCCAAGGGTCCTAGAAGATCGGGAGAGGACTCATTGGAACAAAAATTTCAAGTTTAAGTAACTTTTTAAGTGACCATTACCCCCCTCCCTCTGCCCCAGGACCAATGATAAAGGTGTAAACTGAAAATATACACGAAACCTAAGAAGAATTAGACAACAACTCCATAAAAACTCATTTAGTTTTTATCTGAAGGCCCAGTGAGGCTTCAGAAATTAGGCTATTGAAACATAATCCTTTTGGTGGTATCTTACATTACCCGATTCATAATAACCTATGAGCCCTTGACATATACCTCGCCAGAAAATCATCTAAACCATAATACATGAGGTCCGTAATCAACCCATTTCTGTCAATAAGACTCAATGCAAAATTCCCACATCTAAATGACATGAATAATTTTGGGTCCCAAGATAAGAGCATTTAAAATATGTACTCAAATGAAAAACAGAGGCACCAGAGAACAGTATCGTATGTAATAAAAAAGGCAATATCTCTTACAAATACACATTACAACGATTTAACCCTCCCTGATGATTATTAGCTATAGAGGCTGTAATCTGGCCAAAAATAAAGTTTGTCGTGTCAACAGAGGTCGTTTTCGAAAAAAAAAAAAAACTAAGTTTTTGAAGAAATTAGATGGCATAAATAAAATCCGATTCGATAGTTTAATTTAGATAACTAAGATGTTTCAAACTATATGCCATTCATATTTTTTATTTATTTCTATGATTTTGAAATAGTGCTTTTAGAAATTAGAGTGAACGTGATAGTTTATTTTTTTTACTTAATTACGAATGGTATTTTTGGAAAAAAAAAACACTTCGTTGATAATTTGGCCATGTTTAGGAGTATATACATGGAATTTCTCGCTAAAAAAATACCAATTCCTGGGAAAGATATTGAACATTGTTTAAGATAGGAAAATAGCATTAGATCAAAATGGAGTAGATTCCTCTTAAAGAAAATCTCAAAATACAACATACTTTTAGAACATTGTCTAATTCGTCAAATCAAAGAAAAGTTTTTAGTTTGTAAGTACACCATGTATGCAAGCTTATGCTTTATTACTTGCCTTATAATATAAACTAAACATAGTCTATGTTGTTGTTTCTAAGATGTCAGCATGTACAACCTACGTTACGTTGCTTCGCCTCAAAACTTAAAGCCTATTAATTTTTCATGCGTCACTGATAGTAAAAACAACCAAACGATTGTCATAAAATCACTTTACTATCAATTGCAAAACTAAGTCATTGCAATATAATATTATTTATAATCTTTGCGTAGTGGTTGGCATGCAGACTTGAAATCCTTTGTCCGTAAGGACGGGGGTTCGAGTCCGGATGTCGCTAGTTATTCGGTTTAAACAGGAGTCAGGGGCGTGACTCTGTAGGCTCACCCAGAGTCGCCCCAGCCTTAAATGGATACCTGGAGAAATATGGGGAAGTTAAATAGGAAGGGTGTGCGAAAGTACAGGATGGCTGACCCCTAACTCCCTATAGCACGTCCCGGCTGAAGGGTTACAAAACGGAGATCAGCACCAATGGTAGGGACTGTAAAGTCCAATGCCGTGTTCTTTTATTATTATTTTTTTTCTTTGCGCAGCCTATTGTATAAAGAAACATTTCTTAACATATCAAAAACGGTGGACCGATTACCACAAATAGAAGTCTCGCGTCCTTGAAGACAACCAAGCTTTATTTTTTCAGGCTTAAAAATTACTCTTCGTAGTAGAAGAAAGATCCCCAAACAAAGAAATACTGAAGTCTGCTAGTACTTGGGTTGCAAACTTCAACAGTCTAAAAAATTTTGATGAAGGTTTCTCTGACTATGGCTACCCTCTTACCAAGTTTTAAGCGAATACGGTCCCTTTAGCGTGGAAAGTCGGTGGAGCTCAGAAGTAACGAACACACCTCTAAAAATCAATAAGCTTTGTTCCCTTGCTCAAAGTTCACTGTCTCTTGCATTTCGAGAAAATCAGGAGTCAAGAGAAGGGGAATAAGACTCTAACAAGCAACGTTCTTATTTCCCATTTTAGACAAGTCGCTTGTCCCAAGAATTTGAAGCCAATCATTAACAGAAAAAGCAGCCTACCGTTCTTATGAAAAGTTTTTAAAGGGACGTGATTTTGGAGAGGCCAAGGTCTATCAGTTCCGATCATACAGTTCAAAAATTAGTCAATGATTCCTCCTCAAATAGAAGCAATATGCCAGCTTTCCCCCAAATAAACTAGAAGTAAAGAGAAGAGGGGTATTAAAGGGCTCACGAGCCAACTCTATACCTCAACTTATACATTTTTATAATGCATGAAAATTTCTGGTAATTTTAAGTTTGGACTACTAAAAGACCTTATCTCTGCTCATCGTAAGTTTAATATGGCTCTTTACTTTTTTTGAAAAGTTCTTTTTCGGATTTTTTTTTTTAATTTAAATTGTTTAGAAGTTGATTTTCTTGCCATGGACCAACTTTCAAACATTAGTAATACGGAAAAAGCAAAGAAAAACTCTTTAGCAACGTCTTTAGCATTCTTTGGCAATAAGATAACTATTAAAACATAGGATACGTATGTGATAAAATTGCTATGCTTTAGTCACAATAACAAAAAAATTAAACACAAAAGTTAATCACAAGCATAAATGGCTTGTAAAAGTCATGACAGCACTTTCAGCAAAGTGGGAAAATCCTCCTTTTCTAAGGCTAAAGAAAATATTTTGGTGATGGGATCAGGGGGAATCGTCACAAATCGTTAAGCACTTTTAGATTGTAGTCTAACTTCAACCTGAAATTGTTGTTTGCTAGCTTGCCTACTAGAACAGAGCTTTCTAATCAAAAGTAGAAACGTGACTCGAAGAAACATAAGCTTGGTGGAACAACTTCAGATTGTCCTTTCTGATATAGAGTATAAAAGTCCACTTTAACTCTCACACTTCAGACTTCGGCTTAAGGACAAATCCTTTGGGGCCCTTAAACAAGAATTAGAAATTACACAAGACTTTCCATAAAAGCTGCAGAGGTTAGACGCTTACCTTTTTTGACAATCGGCTGAATCGGTAGCACAAGAAAAAAGGACATATACTTAGTGTTTCTCCAAAGGGCGGATCCAGGATTTTTTTTTCGGGGGGGGGGGGGTTACTAATTTTTGACTCAGTTTTAGACTAATTTTACTGATTTTTACCTAGGTTTTACTAATTTTCGACTTATTTCCGACTCGGTCAAAAATTTCGGGGGGGGGGGGGGGGTAAAACCGGGTAACCCCCCCCCCCGGGATACGGCCTTGGTTTCTCCTACCACAAAATTAGCCATGAATCGTTTTGTCCCTTTTAACAATTACTTTTTATGGAAGAATTTGATTTCAGGTCTAAATGGTTCATGTTCTTCTGCTGGCAAATGTAGTCTAGATGAATCTTTGTTATTACTGACAAATAAGTAGGCAAATAAGGGTAACAATAAAAACAAATAATAAAAGGAGCAATTTTTGCTGAAGAAATAAAAAAAAGACAGAAATAAATAAATGAAAACATACCTCATGGCTTATTTTATAGAAGGTATTAACATATGCTGCTCCACCTATCAATCCTTCCCAGAATACAATAATAAAGGCGATCCAGATAGATGGTAAGTACAGGAATACTGCTTCGTATGACAACAGAATCAAATTAACAAACTGAAATAAAATGGAAACTGAAATAGCAAATAAATTGAAATAACAAAACCGTGGAGCAAAAAGACAAGGAAATGCTAGTAAAAACTATAAGTAACAACTTCAAAGAAGTAGAATGATGAAAAACTTAGAAATAAACTTTTTGTGTCAATTGTTATAAGACATATATTAAATAAAATTAATCTGATAAATATTAATTTTCAAAATACTGAGGAAATATTTTCACAGTTTTTTTAAAATGTTTTCCAGAAAAAACTGTTCAAGGAGAAAGAGAAAGGACGAAGCTTAGTATATTTATGCCTAATAATCATGTCCCTCTCCTCTGAGAGAAATTTAAAAGACTTAAGGTTGGTTTCCTGAGATAGGACTAAAAAATTGAAAAGAAAGAAAAAGAATGCTAAAGAGTAAGAAAATACAAGGAAAAAGGATAAGTACAGAGCTTAAAACAGATACACCAAACAACCAATTTTCTCTATCGTTGGAAAAATGATGCGCTGATTAAATGATAAAACAAACTAAAAAAAACTATGCAAACTCTTGTTCACCATCTGTAATGTTCAATATGTGCTAACACATATATACACCTCCTAATTTGGGGAGATCAGGGATATCTGTAATCCATCTGAATACAGGGGCGGATCTGGGATTTTTTAGGCGGGGGGGGGGGGGCAAAATAGGTTGATCAGATAAACTTGCGTTTGGAGCAAGTTTAATTAACGCAAACTTGCGTTAATTAAGTAAATTACACTACTTTAGACTACGTTAGGGGGGGACACCCCCCTCGCCCCTCCCTTGGATCTGCCACTGTCTGAATATCCATTCACTCCATAAGAAAGAGAAGATATTTCATGTTTTGTAGATAGTGCCTTAAGGGCTCTTGTAAATATCGAATTTTATTGCATATTTCCCATCGAGGTTGCACTCTTTATGGGAGAGATTCATTCCTATTTGAAAATTATGCAAACCTTCACGTGCTAATAACTTTTAATGAGCAACTTAATAGACCTAATTAGAAAATAAATTTTGATGAGCAAATTAATATATTTTGCGCATTAAGAATCGGAACAAATAATAAATTTCGTTATTGCCTATTGCAGACTCCTAGCCCAGGGGTTAACACGTTAGGTTTCAAATCCTTTATTCTTGAGGACAGCGGTTCAGTTCCTTGTATCGCTAGTTATTTGGATTGGAACGGGTGTCGGTGGCATGACTCTGTAAGTTCAACCAGAGTCAACCCAGCTCTAAATGGGTACCTGGAGAAATCTGAGGAAGATAAAAAGGAGGGGTGTGCGATAGCACAGGATGGCTGGCCCCATACCCTCATTGCTCTTCCTGGCCGAAAGGCCATGAAGGGGACCTCCGTTTTTCACATTCATGTTTAATATTCGTAAAATAATGCCTCGAGAATGATTATCATCCTTAAAAATGTAATTAAATGAAAAAAGAAGTTTTTTCAACTGAAAGTAAGGAGCAAAATTGAAACTTAAAACGAACAGAAATTATTACGCATAATTATTACGTCCTCAACAGCTCACTCTTTACTCTGAAGTTTTTTAGTGCTTTTAAAAAAAAGTCTTATTGTTCGCATTAAACGGCCCTTGTGTTTGAGGAGTCATTCTTAAAGAATTGGGACAAAATTCAAACTGTGGCGTAAAGAGCAAGGTGTTGAGGAGGGGCAAACCCCTTTCATATACGTAATAATTTCTGTTCATTTTAAGTTTTAATGTTGCTTCTTACTTTCAGTTGAAAAAACTTGTTTTAAAAAATTTAATTTCTGATCGTTTTTTATATAATGCCAGGAAATCTGGCTCCACCTCCAAGGAGAAACCCCCTCCCCACTGAAATATCCTCTAAAAAATTCAATCTCGGTGTAAAATTACCCCCTATAATTACTCTTAACCACTCCGCGCGTAAAATTGAGACGGAAAAGAAAAAGCAAGATATATAAAAAGAATTTTGTATTAGAATTCTGGCAAATTCCCGCAGTGTGTAATTTCCCCTGACAAGTTCACTCTCTGGAAATTCCCCTCCCTATGGAAAATCCCCCAGTAGAAAATGTGTCCCCCCCCCACCCAAAAATGTATGCATGCATCCCAATAACAAGTACTATGCGTAAACAATGGGAAATTTTTATAACTTAATGACCTCTCCCCTGGGGCTATAGGGGGGTTAAGTTATATCCAAAGACCTAGCTATTAAGCCTTTCAACTATGATGAACAAAATGGCTATCTCAAAATTTTGATCAGACGATTTTGGGGAAAAAAGGGGGCGGGGAGG
Organism: Artemia sp. Qi Xiang Cuo; assembly: GCF_049724085.1. Taxonomy (NCBI): domain Eukaryota; kingdom Metazoa; phylum Arthropoda; class Branchiopoda; order Anostraca; family Artemiidae; genus Artemia; species Artemia sp. Qi Xiang Cuo. The sequence continues at coordinate 33,587,283 of NC_142809.1, forward strand.
GGGGCCTAGTTGCCCTCCAATATATTTGGTCACTTAAAAAGGCAACTAGAACTTTTAATTTCCGCTCGAATGAGCCTCCTCCTGATATTCTAGGACCACTGGGTCGATACGACCACACCTGGGAAAGACTAAATAAATAAATAAATAAACACGCATCCGTGATCTTTCTTCTGGCAAAAAAATACAAAATTCCGCATTTTTGCGGACAGGAGCTTGAAACCTATACAATAGGGTTCTCGGATACACTGAATCTGATGGTGTGATTTTTATTAAGATCACTTGACTTTTAGGGGGTGTTTCCGCCTTTTTTGAAAATCAAGAAAATTTTCTAGAAACCTTTGATGGGTAAGACTAAACTTAATGAGATTTATACATTCGAAATCAGCATAAAAAGCCGATTCTTTTGATATATCTATTGGTATCAAAAAAACTTTTTTTAGAGTTTCGGTTACTATTGAGCCGGATCGCCCATTACTTACAGTTCGTTACCACGAACTGTTTGACTTTAAACATGTATTAGGAGGTAGGCCAGAAATATCCAAAATAAAATAAGGGTTCACCATTTGCACGATTTTCTAGACGAATTTTTTGAACATTGTTTATAGGGATATTCTAATGAACGCCGGAAGGGAAAAATGTCCCCGAGAAACAAAAATCCATTACAAATCGCATATAAATAGAAAAATGAGACATAGCCTCATTTAAATTTCGGCTAAGAAGCTCCTGGTAGCAATTTTCCCCCTCCTAACACCTCTACTAATTTCATGGCGGCATTGATGACGCCTCCCCCCTCTCTACCTTTAGGCCGGTAGGCAATAAGAGATACTTCATATTTTTCTGCAATAAGAGGGGTGTTATCATCCCCTGTCCTAGGATCAATTTTACAGGCGTAGTAAAAAAACAACATTCTCCAGAATCAAGAAAGATCAGAGATTAATTTCTAACCCTTGCCTCTGATCCACCGGCTCTACAACATAACAGCTTAAGCGCATTTATACACCACAGCATATAATTTTTCAAGACTCAAATGCATAGACTTAGTAACATGAAGCTTTAAAATAAATGTCTATATTAAGCACTAATATGGTATGCACTAAGTGCCTCTTAAGGAACGAATTGGCAACCCTGCGGCATTACTGTGTCAACTAAAATTGCCACTAACAACTCACCGCAGCGCCAAACTGCCTGAGGCTAATACAGCTACGCATATTCTTCTTCCGTCCCAATATATTTAGAGCCCCCCTCTTTACACCCGTCAAAGAAGTTGCCATTTCCCTTAAATCTTTCCTTACGACATCCTCCCACCCCAACCGAAGACGACCTGCTTTCCGTTTATCACTAGATGTTGGCCAAAAAGAACAATCTATGGCAATTTGTCATCCTTCATCCGCAGAACGTGCCCTAACCATTTCAACCTTTCTCTCATTATAGCCCTAGAAAGTGGGATTGAACCAAACTTTTCGTACAGCCTACTGTTTGAAATACGATCAGTCAGCCGGGTAACCAAAATAAACCGCAGGTAATTTTTCTGGAAAACATCCTAAAAATCTTCCTCTGTTTTTCGGAGCGCCCATGCTTCAGAACCATGCTTGACCACTGTCATCACTGTGGCTTCCCATATTCTAATCTTGGTTCGTTAGACTTATCTTCCTTTAGACTTATCTTACTCAGACACAGTTACTTATCTTTACTGTATCTGAGACTCGAAAATTCAAGGTATTGTTTTTGGATAATTTAAATTGATTGGCTATCTCAAAATTATCGCTCGATCACCTTTTGACACTCTGTGCGCCGAAATTATCGTTTTGGACCAGAAAATGGCCGAAAACACCATATTGCTGTGACGCGTATTTCTTGTCACTTAAAATCGCGACAAAACTTTCAATGTCCTTCCTATAAAGCTTCTTCTGATATCCTAGAACCATTGGTTCGATACAATTACCCCTGAAAAAAAAAATGAAGCTTCAACTTTTGTGCTTGAATCCCATACAATAGTTTTCTGATATGCTGAATTCAATAGTGGAATTTTCATCAAAACCCTTTGTCCTTCTCTTTCCCCCATTTTTTTCATAAAGAGAGCCTTTGTTGGGTAACTTTGAATTTAATGGCTTTTTTTTATATTTGGAATCAACATAAAACGTAATTTTTTTTAGTGTGCATATTACAGTCTAATCTCCTCTTTTTAGAGCTCTGGCTACTATTAGCATGAGTCACTCCTTACTTACATTTTGTTGGCACGACCTGTTTAACAAAAGATAGTAAATTAGACATTTAAGTTCCCTGCGTAATTTTCGGTATTTTGTTTTTTCTGCTCTCCTGCGATTTTAACACATCAGCGAAAGACAACAAATTTCATATCACTACATAGATGAGATTCATCTCTATCCATCCATCTACCAAACAATTCTTTTTTAATTTATTGTACATGGTCTTTCAGATTAAAATACATTGAGTATTAGTTTAAAATTTTTGAAAAAGGGACAATTTTCCTATTTATTAAGCAATTTTAAATCCTTCTCCAAGAAAAAGCCTAAAAAAACATCAAAATTGTGGCTCGATATTGACAGATCTGGAGTCAAAACTCCAGTGTCGTCTCTATCACTTTCCACAAGAGTGAATATCTGCTCGCATATGGAACGACTGGGAATTCGTCTTGTTCAATTCTTCAATATCTTTAATCTATGCCGGAGCACCTGTCGAGGAGGAGGGACAGTTTAGCAGGCAACTTGGCAGGTAGGGAGCGTAACGTTATGTCCCTGTAGCTAGAGTATTGGCTCTTGGATTCTTTCCGATTCCAGAGTGGCAGGATTATTCCAGTCTGCTAATTCTTTTGAATGATCTTGGTGCACCATATCATGCAAAATAGTGTCTGGAGCCAAAGTAGCAAGACCGGACCCTCCTTACTTCAGGGGGTTGGCAGCTATACCACAGGCACCGGATGCACAGTTATTTTTAACCTCTTCATGATTCAATAACTTTTTCGAGAGGGAAAGGCTCTTCATCAAGACTGCCAGGTGGAATCACAGGTACAAGCGAAACAATTCATCAGATCCGGGTCTGGAGTTGGAACAGCATCAGCGTTGAGGAGGACGGATAAATGATCTTTCCATCTACAGAACCCGGCTGCTTCAACTGATAACGATAACCCGTTAGGAGTAGCTATAGGGCCGTCTGAGGTGGGTGCCTTGGAGATAAGTTCACGGAGATGTCGATACAAAGCCCAACTTTGTCGATACGATACAAAGCCCAAGATGTCGATACGATGCCACTCTTACCGGCGGCATCTTCCAGCTCCTTAGCCTTTTCTTCGACGAACTGTTTCTTGTCACGATGGGCAAGTTGAAATATTACGCCGTTCAGCCTGCGATATACTGGCATACTGCAACTAAGACGAGCTTGAAGGCACTGTTCAATGACTTTCAAAGATTCCTCTGACAGTCATTGAGCTTTGCGTGCCTCTTTTCAACCAAAACAGAGGACTCAGTTACTTTCAAGACGGTATACTTGAGCTTTTCCTATTCTCTCTCGGAATCAGGTAGGGACTCAAGGCATTCAAATTGCTTTCTTGGGTTGACAGATCATTTCTCTTCGTAGTCATAGAGATGATGGTGAATTATTGGCAAAAAATGACCCGTTGACAAACGAAGGGGCTTTCGAAAACTTTTAAGGTACCGTACAACTATTGGCGAAATCACTTTAAAACAGCATTTGGCTAGCTCAGGTGCAATTGTCACTTACATAAGCAAAGCAACCCAAAATGAATAACTGAATGTTATTCCATAGAGATTCTTAAAGAAATTTTTACGGGCTTCTGGAAATTTAGGAAATTTGGGCATTAAAATGCAAGTTTTGAAGCATCAAGCACATCGCTACTTCTCCCGCCTAAACAATGCCTCAGAGGCCTTCCTCAATAATAGCTGACGCGCACTATACACTGTATATTATTTTGTCAAGTGTAAAATGAATCAACTTAGTTAAATGAAGCCTTAAAATAGATATGTATATTAACCGTTTATTTTGTATGGACTCTTTTTATGAATAAATACGTCACGGTGCACCATTACTGCTTCTAAGGCTGGGAAGCCTTTAAGCCAATCGATTGGCTCTCTCAGAATTTTCCAGTTTTATGCCACAAAATCGCAGAAAACACCATTTCGCTGTGGCACAATCTTTTTGGTCCCTTAAAGAGAGCACTAGAACTTTAAATAGGAGCTTGAAACCTCTTTAACACGGTTCTCTCAGCAACGTACGATGGGTGCACTAGTTACCAATAAAGCGCAACCTACCTGAAATATAGTTAAAATCCATATTTTCTGAATATGTATCAAGTTTACAGAGGATCTTGCAATGAAGACTCCTAGCTGATATGTGACTAGGAACCAGCGGTACTGACTGGAATGGTCCAGCCAAGCATCAGGAAAGTACACGAGCTCTAACTAAAAGAAACAAAGTAAATTAAATAAGAAGATGTTATAAAGTGGAAACTAGGGTACCCTACCAGACGCAGGGAGAGAAAAAAAGAGGGAGAGAGAGAGAGAGAAGAGAGAGAGAGAGAGAGAGAGAGAGAGAGAGAAATAAAAATTTGTTTTGAATTTTCATTAAAATATTCCTTGGCCCAAAATTTTGAAGACCCACTTTTGTGTATCTTTATTAAAAATAAAAAAAAATACCCGCCCTCTATATTTCCGTCAATTGGGGCCGCTGAGTGTAAAGCTGCTAGGACGCAAAATTATTTTTTATTTGGTTTGTCTCCATTTATTAAATGCCAATCTACTTTACCTATTTTATTTAGCGACACAATAGTTCATTAAGACTGTTCTTAACGTTAATCTATATATTTTATTTAAATAAAGGGAAGTTTGGGTCCTCACAGAATAATACACAGACCTCCTTGACTCCCTTCGGTTGTTGTTTGTAAAAGAAGAGTTTTATTTTAAGTATCCTAATTACAAAAACAACATTTTAAATATCAAAAAGGTCCAATTTTCTACTATTTCTACGATAAAAAAGAGGACATCAAAAAATCTGAAAAAAAAACAACAACAAAGAAACCTTTTTAAAAGAAAATTTCTAATCTCCATTTTGAAGGAATGCGAGAAGCAAACTCTTGTTATGAGGACGACAATGTCTTTTTGGGTATTTTTATTCTTCTGAGTAAGTTAAGAGAAAACGGAAAAAACATGAAATAATTTATAGGTTGAAATCTGGAATAGAATATGCCTTGAGCTAGAATCACTGTGTTTACCCACCCTTTTAGAAAATCGAGAACATATTCTTAAATCAAAGAATGAAAATTTTCAAAAACATCTCAACTACTTAGCTTTGGCATATGCAACGCGCGTTTAGAAAGATTAAACGTGATGAGAGGAAAATTAAATAAAAATAAGCGAGATATGGCTAATAAGCAAGAAAATATTCAATTTATTCTATACTTTTTAGGATAAAAGACCTCCCCTCGGCCCCAGATTTGGAATAGGAGTCTTTGGACAATCTAAATTATGAACAAGTTTAATATAATTGAACTAATTCAAATACAGAGCTTCTCTTCCAAAAAAAACAAAAAAAAACAAAAACAGATGGGTTCAATCCATAAATTACTTGACTTAGTAGAGTAACTTTTTATTTACAACAAGACATAAACACTGTTAATAAATGAAAACGCAAATGCCTTATGGCATACTTAAGCACACTATCTGTTACAAAGAAACGAAAAAATCATCATGCAGACTACATTTTCGATAATTTAAAAGGCTACATCTTTACAAAATAAAACAAGAGAGACAATAACAACCTAACACTACTTCTTCCCAAATTAAACAAGAAAAACAAAAATAATCTGACACCATAAAGTCGCAAAGTGTTTCTTTAAAACATTTAAAAAAATGAATCTTATCAGGACACTCTTGAATCGGTAATGGTAAAGAGTTCCATATTTTTGGTTCCATGTGACGAAGGCTAAAAATGGTTCTAGTTGTAAGTCGCAATTCAGATGAAAAAGAAGATCTGTGAGATGTGGGGTAATTATCATATTGCGAGTTTGACGTAAAAATTGTAAAAAATTTCGATGGAAGGTGATCAAAAGCAAAATCATGACAAATACGGGAAATAGAAATTAGATGGATCTGAATAATCGAAAATATACGGGAAGACCCGTATAGGTGTCTTACTGAAGCTGACAATCAATATTAAAAAGGATCCTAAGTGCTTTATTTTGCAAAATTTGTATCAGTTTATAAATAGATGCAAACGCAGATGCCCAAACTGAAGTACAATAGAGGAAATAAGGATGAACAAGAGAAAAAATAAACTAGCTTCAAAATATTTTGAGGAAAATGATGGCGCAACCGTGAAAAAATCCCAATATTTCTGGATATCTTCAGCGACAAGATTTTAATGTGTTCTCGGAAAGATAAATTTTCATCTAGAAAAATTCCAAGATGCTTAAAATGGCGAACACGTTTAAGTTCAATGTTATTCAAAAAATAGAAAAAGAACTGCTTTGAACTGTGCCCCTACGTGAAAACAACATATATTGACATTTATTTTAATTAAGAAGAAGAAGGTTCTTCTAGAACACCAATCAAATGCAGCTTAAAGTGTCACATTAAGGTTTAAAAATAATCTACCCAAGTTAGGATGGGATCCGAAAAGTACTGCATCATCAGCAAACATAATAACTTTGCACAGAGGTAAAACTTCAGGCAAATCACTTATAAAAAGAAGGAATAAGATAGATCTTAAGACAGAGTCTTGAGGAACACCACATAGTATAGGAAAACAATTAGAACGAATAGCAGTTTCACGATAAAAAATTCTAGCTTCCAATCAGATACGATTTAAAAAACACTAAGAGAACTTGATGAGAATCCATTGGTTTTCACAAGAAGCAAACGATGATCAACAGTATCAAGTGCCTTCGATTCAATTCATTATGAATTTTATTCATCTGTTTTAGAAGATTTTTGCAGTCCTGAATCCAAAAATCCCATTCATTCTGGGCTGTTACCAAGCCGACTTGACCAAGTCCACAAACAACGGAGTAAATGAAAAAAGAAAATTCATAGCTGGTTCCAAATTCAATGCATCTGTCAAACAGTGGATTTTTGGAAAACTTTAGGAATCTTCCTATATTCTTAAAAACATAGAGGGTTGTTCAGTATATTTCAAAATAGTCTGCGTCGAATTGGCTTCAAAACTATAGCGTTTGAATGCTTTCAGAATATATTTTACAACTTTATTAAGTCAAAAGTCAACGAAAGGGTTTGACATTAAAACTTCAAAACCGTGTAAGTAGACCAAGTCAGACGAGTTTCTGAATTATTTATTTATACACCTAATTTTAAAAGATATGCTGGCATCTAAAATTACCGGCATTTTTTTTAAATACTTGTGTTTTCAGGCCGAAATATCTACAGTTTCAAGCAAGGTATTCGAGCTAAAAACTCGAAAATAGAGTCTTTTTCTGCATCTGATAATAAGAAATATAACTTGCCATTCCTTGGTTGATGGTATACTCGAAAAGATACACCAGGCCCACAGGAATCATGTATTTCAGGAGGGTTGGTATCATATTAATCTTTTCTTTGAAAGTATATAACTCTGGCTCCGTTGACAGATAATCTTCCTTTGGCTCTCTCACTTCTTCCTCTTCATCTAGGAGAGGCTCTCCGTCAAAGTTCACAGGAACAATTCTTAAAGGACGTCTTTTTCTCTCTAATACAAAGAAGAAACTAAAAACAATATAATATATAAATAAGAGAGGAGGAAAGAAGAGAGACAGAAGAGATGTTTAGTAGGTGCACTAGAAAGCTACACCAACATAATATCAATAACTAGGCATGTTTTCACTTTTCACCGTCAATATACTTTACGTTGACAGACTGCTGGAGATACTCTAGTGTCCTTTGCGTGCAACGTTTTAAAATGCTTTTCCAATAAAAATGAACAAAATGAACCGAATAGCTGGGAGAAAAATATAAATCTAGAAAAGTGACAACACTAAAAGGATTTACATGATCCTATTCAACATGACTCATTAGCAAAGGCAAGGCTCTTACATTGCCTGCAATAAAGAGCCATAAGCTTCCAATGTATTACTGTTTTACATGGCCCCTTCAGACGTAGGGGTTGGTAAAAAAAAAAATCGGAGGGGGTTCATTCCATTTGAAACTGAAAGTTCTAGCAGCCTTCTAAGAGTCAAAGGCGGTCGAAGGGCGACCAGCCCCCCTCCATTGCTCTTTTTTGCTATCTGGCCCCTCCGTAAACCCTAGAGCTATCTGACCAGAATTATGAGATTAGGCTAAGACTACCCTAATGTACAAAGAATACCAAAGCCTGCCCCCTCTGATAAGCGGGAGTCCAAAAAAGGGGTAAAAGAACTTTTTTCCGATCGTCTCGAAACTTATATCACAAGTCCATGAACAAAGGAAACCTAAATGCAGAAGAAAAAATGGAAGGAAATGACAGTTCTCCCTGAAATGGACCAAACAAAGGGCCAACAAACTTTTCCCCAGCCACCTCTCATGTAAGAGTGATCATAGAAACCTGGAAGGGGGCTCACTCAAAATAGTTAAAAGGTTCAATAAGTATGCATCCTGCGATGGCATGACCCCTAAAGCCTTTGGGGCAAGGACCGTAAATAATACGAATCGCATATTGTTCACACGTAAGTTTAATAATAGAAAAAAGAGTACTTGCTCAATATTGGGTGTTTGAAGAGCTCGTAGCTTTCAGGGATCGGTCTTTAGATAAGAAGGACCAAACATTTTACTGTAGTAGGGGTCCCAAATAGGCAACAATACTTTTTGTCCCTCAATTTGAGACTTACAGTCGTAAGCCTATAGGCCAAAAGGAGTTTCATGTGCAAAATTATTCCGGGGCACACCTTCCCCCATAATAGGGCTAAAAAGGACCAAAATGTTTACCCAATTATAAATAATAATAAGATATTTATTTCCAAAAATGACTATCACAAGCCCCGAAGGGCCGAATTCGCATTTCGAGGTCATATAATAAAAAAACAACAACATAGAAATAGCACAAAAACTAAAAAACTCGCTAAACAATGCCAAAAAACAACAATATCAGAAAGGCAAAGCCATTCATTAGTCTAAAAACAGAAAGTAGCAAAAGTAAGAAAGTTAAAAAGGCAAAAACTAAAACAAAACCAAAAAAGAAAATTGAGATAACAATAATGTTAAAAAGGTTTAAAAGAGACTATATAAAAAGGGGAGGGAACGGAAGAGCCAAACGGACACCAGCATGGGTATCACCAGTAAAAAAAAAAAAAAAAAAAAAAAAAAAAAAAAAAAAACTATTGTTTTTTTTTTTAATTAATTAAGAGGAAAAAGGTTTTTTTTATATCTGGTGGTATAACAACGGATGGCGGACAAGATAGGAATGGGTGCAGGGACAGTACGTGGCATGCGGTGTCTGGTTGGGGAGTGTCTTTTGGGAAAAATGTTTTCTGTGCGAGGGTTTATTATCGCATTTTTTGCCAAACGGAGGAACAGCATTCCTCTCCTGTGCTCAAGAGTTTCCAGCTTGGCTTTTTTTAGAAGGAGTGAATATGGTACCAAAGTTTCTTTAAAAATTATTCTTAGGGCTCTTTTTTGAATAGATTCAATTTTATCTGATTCATCACGGGAGATGCCAGGATGCCAAACTGAACAACCATATTCAAGATGCGGGAGGAAAAAGGAAGTATAAATCCTTAAAGAATGGGATGGGGGGATGTTAAATTTATTCAAGAGCTTAAGGAGAGACATGGACGAATTAGCTCTACGGACAATATCTTTCACGTGGATATCCCACTTTAAATTAGAGGAAATTGTAACCCCAAGTAATTTAAAGGAAGACACAGAAATATTTGGGAGGATAGGGTCAAGGAAGGCGGGAATAGATTTCAAGAAATTTATCGTCATTATATTTGATTTAGTGGAATTTACTTTCATATTTAGGTTCTTAGCTTCATCCGAAATGTGGGATAGAATTTCAAGGGGGTCACTTTTAATATTCCTGTGACATACTTCGAGGATCGTCAAGTCATCCACGTATTTCCAGCTTTGGGGGAATTCCTTACCAATTTTGTTAATCATGACCAGAAGTAAATGTGGTCCCAATGAGGTGCCTTGAAGAATTCCACAGTAAATAGGGAGAGGGTTAGAGAAAATATTTTTGTATTTAAAAACTTGGGATCTATTTGAAAGAAATGATAGAACAATATTTACTAACAGAGGATCAAGTTTAAAGTTAACCAGTAGTGAACGAATTAGTATGGTGTGGTCAACCAGGTCAAAAGTTTTTGGTAAATCAACTAGGACAACCTTCAGCCAAACATTTGTTTTATCAATGTCACTCATGATCATATGCATTAAGTGCATAAGGTAAATGATGCCTAAAATGTTTTGTAAGTTACCAAATTGTTGGGTGTTAAAGCGCGAAAAAATTTTATGCTTAAGCTAGTCAGAAAGGAAACCTTCATAAAGTATGAAAAAAACAGAGGTGAGTGTAATGGGACGAATGTTGGAGAAAGTCAGACTGGCGTATTTTTTAGGGACAGGTAATATAAAACCTTGTTTCCAGCAACATGGGAATTTACCAAATTTTGTGATGTGGTTGAAGATATTTGATAAAGGCTTAGTAATTTTCTCCGAAAAAGATTTAATTAAGTCAAATGGGATGTCCAAGGGACAAATACATGATTTTTTAAGCTCAAGACTTTTGTTTATAACATCAGAGGGAGAAATAAAGGGGAAGGAAGTATTGGGAGGAATAGTTGGACTTGAGCCAGTGAAAGGGGGATATTGGAAGACAATCAGCCCTCCTCCATTGTACTATTTTGCTACCCGAACCCTCGATAAACCTCAAAGCTATCTGTGGGATTAAAATTTTGGGAATAGGCAAAGAGAGCCTAATGTACAAAAAATACCTTAGCACAGCCTTCCCTCTCCAAAACTTGAGCCGAAAATAGGTCCAAAGCAACTTTTTTTCGTCAGATCGGCTAAAAACTTAAATTTATTAGAAGACACTATGTGTTGCCAAATAATCGAAATGGTGAACCGGAACATTCGAATTTGCGACTTGGGGGGAAGCGGGCGTCAAAAATTATCACGTCTCGGATCTATCCAAACATTTTTGCACTTTGAACAACGAGTAAGTCCCTATGAGTATAAGAATTGATTCACGTCCATGTAGTGAGGTAAAGACAAGGGCAGTATGTGGTACGAGCTTATCAAAATAGCCCATCTACAATATCTCTGGAATGGCTTGGGGTATAATGGTAAAACTTTGAGGGAGCGTTAAGGGGGATCCAGCTGATCTCTAGTTTTTATTTGGGAAGAGAAGAAAGAGGAAGGAGGTCTAAGATTTTCTTCTCAATCCACGTGAGCGTACCTGTAAGAACAAATTGGCACCTGCTCCAACACTTAATTTTTAACAAACCTTGACTCTGGTCGGCTCTAAGAATAGTGTTACTGTCTGAACAATACTGCATGATAATTAGTACTAAAAAAGAAAGTTATTCTGTTTATCCCATCCAGCTCTTTAAAAAGCATTACCGCATGCCTTTATGGGAGAGTAAAATTCAAATAGCAAAAGAAACAAAAGCCAATCAAACACCGTTGCAAGACAATCGGTTTCAAACTAATCAATAAAAGATATTCAAATGCATATATAAACACTGCGTAGCATAAAGTTAGGGATAAATTTAAATTTAACTGCCTCTTTCGGACACCACCTTAGAGGTCTGGTCTAGTGACGAAGACCACACAGTCTTTCCGTAATAAACAACAAGTAGAACAATAGAGACATTTTTTATACATTACACTGATTTATTCTTTGATTGAATCAAGGAATTTATTTCGGCTCGTTCTAAGCTTTAATATGGCTCTTCATTTTTCTATGAAAAACCTTTTTTTGAATACATTCGGCGTAGCGAAAATATTCCCTTGAATATTGAGTACAGTTCTTGTAAAGCCCATGAATGCGATTTAGAGCACTAAAACACGACCCTTGGTCATCCCAATGAAGGGGCAATCGTAAAGCTAACACAAAGTAACGAAGTCGTCACGTGCACACGTTATTAATTTTCCAACCCTCTTCTAACACTGTGAATTAAAAAAAAGAGAAAAGAAAATTATCAAATTTACCAGTCAAAAAGCAATCTCCACACGGTAGATCTCACATTTTTATTTGTACATATTGAGCAAAATTTATAAAAACTTGGAAAGTTTGCTTTTTCCCGGGTATTAGACGAACGCCATTAATTATTAAGCCATTTAAAAGTTGCTTCAATAAGAGAAAATTAATAGAATTCTTAAGAGGAAGAGGATGAATTTTAATTCGAGCACTATGGAATAGAAAAATTTCAACGGTAAAATTTAGAAATACTTCTTTTAAAAATTTGAAAGGCGGTCCATATATTTAATAATTTGGTTAATTCAATATTGATATTACCTTACAATCAGGACAAAAGGCACTAGCAACATCAGCAACAAGGTGTGTCTTGGAGAGAAGCCAGCAAGCGTCAGACCAGCATAAGAGAGGGCACCAAAAATACCAGAGCCACCTGTTCCAGATGCCCATGTTGAGACAACGTTCTTATTATACCTAAAATACAAGTCTATGATGCGTGAATCAATAAAATTTGAGCAACATATGTGATCATATGTGACAGCAATGAGCAACAGCACAGAGAAAAAAAAAACTAAACAATCTTGATTGTTAATGATACGACATGATAATGTTAACAGTAATTTAGACGACATTTGCTTGGTAAAAAACAATATTAAAACATTATTTTATGGTCATTATCTGAAGTTACCTCGTTGGGTTACTTCGTTTTTTTTTGTTTTTTTTTCATTGACTAGCATTATCTTTTCTTTCGTTTTTTTCTGATTTTATATTTTATGTAAGTTTCACGGTTTAGTTTTAGTAACGCCATGGGTTCTTTAGAGAACCCATGGCATCTTGTAGCTGTATCGCTTAGCGAAATTCAGCGCAAGAGAGAGATATTGTGATATATAGAGATAGAGAGAGATATAGAGAGAGAGAGAGAGAGAGAGATAGAAAGATAGGTAGAGAGATATAGAGATAAAGAGAGAGAGAGAGAGAGAGAGAGAAGAAAAAACAAATTCCATCAATGACAATACAGAATCAGATTAATACTCAGAATTACGCAATGCTGAAAACTTAGGACTCGAATTCAATGGTATATTTAGAGTATTTAAAACATTTTTGCAATCTCTTTAGGATCCTTTAAATATTTTTGCTTCAAGGAATCCAGAACAATACATAACCTTTCTTAAATACATACCCGGATTCGAATACTCGATTAAAATTATTTTTCTCAAAAATACAATACAAATATGTATTTATGTATTATCACAAATATGCATTATCAGAGTATTTTGTGTAACAGCCCTGAAAGGAAGACATGACTTGATGATAAAATTTAGCTCCAAAGTTCTGTCGACAAAAACTCTACAAGATATTTGCCCTGAATGTGTATCGGATTTAAGAGCGAAGCACAGCTTACCCGGTCGGTTCATCAGCAAAATCTAAGCCATGCTCCTGTTAATTCGACTCAGTGATATTTCTCTTCATTTGTACCTTACTTTTTATGTAATTTTAATTCCTGATGTTGTTTTAAGTATATTTCAGAAAATTTTATTACCACGTAATTGACAAGCCAATGCTAGCGTGCTCTCTATGCTAATATAGAGAATAGAGGAATTATCTACTTAATTTAGACATAAACTCAGGCCAACTTTTTCATATTTTAAATTCTCCTCTACCATGTTAAAATATTCTGATACCCCCCCCCCCCTCTTACAGCCAATGCTTTGCTCACCCATGTATATTCTTATGTCTATTTGGCTTTATTTTTGATTGTTTTCATATTTTACGATTGAAACATGACGTTAAAAGCCATAACTTCAAAGGATAAGGAATAATCGCATACTTATTATCATCTGAAGTAAAGGTGGTGATAAGCCCCAGAAACAAGGATTATATATGATAATATAACATGTGAAAATAATAATAATGATAGTAATCAGAAATCAGAAATCATTTATTAAAGACGACTTTTATAGTCAAAGACACAAATCATAAACTAAATATGGCTGTCATTTACAAACCTAGTCCTAAGGTGTTTTGTTATAAGCACTGGTAAAAAACGGCACGAATGAATTATTAAATCGATTAGCTCTGCAAGGCACTGGCACTAATTTCTTCTTCTTTCTGGTATTAACTACTGAGTTGGTAGCAGGGATAGAAAATGTCGGTGCTTGGGGCTAGCAAGGAGAAATTGCCCGAAATGCATTATCAACTGAAACCTGCGATCTCTAAGAGTTTCAATCTTTAAAGACTCAAGAGCAGACTTATAATCTACAAATTTTCTCTAAGGATGATTTTAGCTGCTATTTTTGGACTCTTTCCACATCATCACTTAGATATTCAATATTATGAATCTGAGGCCCCCAAACGGGACATGCATGTTTTAATATGGGATGTATGCATGTTAGTAAAAAAAAAAAAAAATACAGATAAACTTTAGCAATCCAAATGACGTTTATGGGGAGCCATTTATATCTGTGTTTGAGCTTGCAAAAACACTCAATTACCAATTTTAGGAGCTTCACAACGAATAACTGCTATAATTATCTACCCTATTTCTTTGTGCAATTAAAAAGATGTCATTTTTAACAGTTACATCAAGCACGTTCTTGATGTTCTTCGAAATTGTATTATTAACATATGTGAATGGCTACTTTTGACTATTAAGAAATAAACGCTAGCAAAATACAATTACTTAATACTGTTTTGATTTTAATTACTTCATTCTTTTCCGTTTATTGCAGCTAGCTCGCTACAATGCTAATTTACTGATGAAAGCCTTTGATCGTTAATAATAGACTTTTTCTAGAATTCTTATTCCGCTCTTATTACATATGATCTTTGCTAAGAAAGGCCTGTCACTTGGAAATTCTACAGACATGGTCGCTTACTCACGTGAATCTGACCAGATCCAACTACCAAAAATTAAGTTAGTCTTTTGCCCTGAACAATACTCTTTGAAGATAAACATTTTTTAAATTAGATTTATACTTAAAATTGGATATCTTACCTTGCAGAGTACTGAAGCAATGTTACTTCCCCGAGACCACCGCTGATGGCAGCACATACAACTCCAAGAAAAGCCATCCATAGCTCTGTTGAGAATGAAACTAGAAGAAAGCTCGCCGTTGTAAGGATAGACATGACAACAACACGGCACCTGAAAACAACTAAGAGTTACAGAAATTCGCATACATTGTTCACTTGATGGACTCTTCTTGTGCACTAATGTGCATGTGTGTCGCTTTACAGGTTTGGTTGAAAAAGGAACGAATTTTTTTTTAATTTAATATATTGGGGATTTTCCACTGTCCTTTAGTTGTAAATTGCAAGTAATACTAATAAATGCGAATAAATGAAGAAAATCTTGATTTTATTCCACTTACCGTAATATACAAAAGTAGTAAATAATACTCTGTTAAAGAGATCACAAACTTGAGTGGATAAATGAATGTAATCCTTTCATGTCAATGTTATACAAAAATAGGCAATCATAGACCGTCGTCTAACTCTCCATATCAAATCCATGTTTTGATATTTCTAGTCAAAAGTTTCTTATGTAAATTTGACACTCTACAACCTCCAAAAAAAGAAGAAAGGAAACGGATAACTGATTTTCAGATGCTGATCCTAAGAAGAAGAAAAGGTAGAATTTTTGACAACTGAAATATTCCCACGTAATTTGTAATACTCGAACAGAAAAAATGGAAGGTTACAAGATCTCTTTTGTTAAATAAATAAAGAATTTCCAAAGAAATGTGACATTTCTTTGTGACGTTAGAACGATTTCAAAACTAACACTATTGCAAGTCTATCTGAGTGCCAGCCGTGTGACAAGCATCTGCAGTAATCCTTGCTGAAACACCCACAAATTGCACCAATTGGCTGACACATGATGTCACTTCGCGTGTTACATTTCTTTGCTTTTTCTTTTTATTAATTAAAAAAAAAAAAAATCCAAAAAACAAGTTTTTCAAGGAAAAGTAAAGGCCATTTTAAACTTAAGCTCAGCAGATTAATACCTTTTAAAATTCAAACTTAAAACGACCAGAAATTACTATTAAAGAATAAATGAAACCCAAAACGAACAGAAATTAAATAAACAATCATAGCAAAAACATACAACAAGTAATAATATAAATGAATAATTAGATTTTAAAGCGAGTAATGCTTAGATTGAATAAAACGGAAAAAAAGTATTTTCCTACTGAAGTATAAATGAAACTTAAAACGAACAGAAATTAAATAAACAATCAATGCAAACACACATACAATAAATATTAATGTAAATAAATAAATAAATCTTAAAACGAGTGAAACTTAAATTGAATATGCAAATCAAACTTGAAAAGAACAAAAATCACTACAAACAAGAGTTTGGGTATGACCTCCTTCCCTCACTGTAAAAGTCTGAAACCTACTGCATCATTGGCGCTTTACTGAAAACCAATTTTATGACAAATATTTTCTTTTGTACTTAATATTGAAAATAAACATTTTAAATTATAGTAACATTTTGAGCAGATGAGCTTTCAGCAATTAATATCATTATACATCAAATATTCAGTTTAATTTATTACCTCTTTTTAAAGTTCTTAAAGACGACTATAGTTTCCCTACAAACAAGTGTTTGGATACTGCCTCCTTTCATAACTGTAAATAAAAAACAAAAGCCTACTGCGTCATTGGCGCTTAACTGAAAACAGATTATATTACAAACATTTTCTATTCCAGTTCTTACAGCATTGAAAATAAAAATACAATTACAGTGAAATAAATTCTTGAACTGATGGATCTTTCAACAATTAATATCATTATACATCAAATATTCAATTTGATGTTGTTTATACTTTCCAAGACTGTTCAATACGCATATAGTTTTCAGTAAAGCGCCAATGACGCAGTAGGTTTTAAACTATTACAGAGAGAGAAGGAGGTCATACCCAAACTCTTGTTTGTAGTGATTTTTGTTCGTTTCAAGCTTGATTTGCATATTCAATTTAAGTTTCACTCGTTTTAAGAGTTATTTATTAGCGCCTCTGGGAAAAAAAATAAATGGAGTGTGGGGGGAGGCTAGCTGCCCTCCAATCACTTTTGACTCTTAAAAAGTGAATTACAACTTTCAATTTCCAATCAAATGAGCCCTCTAGGAAGTTTATACGAGCATCCATTCCATCCATAACAACCATATATGCCCCCAGGGCATAACTTACAACGCCTACCCCCGGGCCCGGGGGGGCTGTGTCGACACCGGTGTTTTTTGTTATCAGAACTGTGAACTATTTTTAACAAAATGTCTAGCACAAAATTGTTAACGGAGGCATTTAGGGCGTGGCGGCGGGGGGGGGGGCTAGTTGCCCTCCGATCTCTTTTAACTCTTAAAAAGTGAACAAGAACTTTCAAATTTCAATCAAATGAGCCCTCTCCCAAGTTTATACGAGCATCCCTTCCATAAGAACTATATATGCCCCTAGAGCATTACTCATAACGCTTGCCTCCGGGCCCTGACAGGTTCCGTCGACACAGGAATTTTACTTATCTGACCTTTGAACTATTTTTAACGCAATGGCTATTATAAAAATTTATCGGATGGGCTTGGGGAAAACAGGGTGTGTGGGGGGGGGGCTAATTGCCCTTGGATATCTTTTGACTTAAAAATTGAACTAGAACTTTCAATTTCCAATCAAAATGAGCCCCCTCTGAAGTTTATTCGAGCATACCTCTTATAAGAACCATATAGCCCCCAGGAAAACACTTACAACGCCTATCCAACGCTCTAGGGGCGTTTTTGTTATCTAATTTTTGAACAATTCCCAAAACACTGGCTATCTCAAAATTTGTAGCAGACGGGTTTTTAGAAAAAAGAGCATGGGGGGGGGGCTAATTTAACTCTCTTGACTCTTAAAAAATGAACCAGAATTTTCAATTTCCAATCAAATGAGCCCACTATGAAGTTTATACGAGCATTCCTTTCATAAGAACCATGCATGCCCTTAGGGCATAACTTAGAACGCTTTCCCTTGTACACTGGGGGGTTCTATTAACACCGGATTTTTTTTTATCCGACCTTTGAACTATTTTTAACAAAATGTCTATCTCAAAATTTTCATCAGATGGGTTTTGAAAAAGAAGGCGTGGGGGGAGGGCAAGCTGCCCTCGGGTCTCTTTTGACTATTAAAAAGTGAGCTCGAAGTTTCAATATTCAATTCCATAAGCCCTCTCTGAAGTTTATACGAGCATCCGTTCCATAAGAACCATGTGTACCCCAGGGCATAACTTACAACGCTTGTCACGGGGCCCTGGGAGGTTGTGTCGACACCTGAGTTTTTTTTTATCTGACTTTTGAGCAATTTTTAACTTAATGGCTATCTCAAAATTTTTATGGGATGCATTTGGGGAAAAAGCTGCGTGGGGGAGGGGGGCTAGTTGTCCTCCAATCTGTTTTGAATCTAAAAAACTGAACCAGAACTTTCAATTTCCAATCAAATGAGCCATCTCCGAATTTTGTAAGAGCCTCCCTGAAATAAAAACCATTTCGGACCCCAGAGAATAACTTACAACACCGGCCTACAGGTGCTGGGAGAATATGTAGACCCTGAGTTTTAGTTAAATGTTAATTGAACTATTTTAAAAAAAGCAATCTCAAAGTTCTTATCGGATTGGTTTGAGGAAAAATGGGCGTGGAGGGGGGGGGCAGGTGTCCTCCAATCTGTTGACTCTTAAAAAGTGAAGTAGAACTTTCAATTTCCAATCAAATGATCCCTCTTTGAAGTTAGTACGAGCATCCCTTCCATAAGACCCATATATGCCCCCAGGGCATAACTTACAACGCCTGCTCCCGAGCCCTGGTGGGTTGTGTCAACACCAGAATTTTTGTTATATGATCTTTGAACTATTTTTAACAAAATAGCTTTCTTAAAATTATTATTGGATGCATTTGGGAAAAAAGGGTTTGGTGGGGGGGGGGGGGAGCTGGTTGCCCTCCAATATCTTTTGACGCTTAAAAAGTAAACTAGAAATTTCAATTTCCAATCAAATGAGCCTTCTCTGAAGCTTATACGAGCATTCCTTCCACAAGAACCATATACGCTCCCAGGACATAACTTGTAACCCTTGCCCCTGAAGACTGTGGGGGGAGTGTCCTGCTCAAGCATGCAATATCCCGAGATTTCGATTGAGTTGAACCATATGATTACATTTAAATTTTAATAGGATGTGCTTGGGGAAATGGTGGTTGTGGAAGGGGTGTCAGATCCCTGAGAACCACTTTAGACTATTAAAAAGGGAACTATCCATTTAAATTTCCAATCGAATGAGCCCTTTCTGAAGTCTCTACGACAACGTTGTCTATACAAAACCTTATATGGCCCTAAGGCATAACTTACAACCCTTGCCCCGAAGGCTGTGAGGGAGTTGTCATTCTCAAAGACCTAATTTCCAGAACTTAAAACTATGTTGAATAGAAATCATATATCAAAATTTTGATTGTTTGTCTTGAGGGGAGTCGTTGGATTTGCCAAGAGGATTAGGTCGCCTCCAATCGATTTTGACTATTAGATAGGATACTAGCACTATTATCTTCCTATTGTTTGAGCCCTTTTTGAAATGTCCATGACAACGCCTTCTATAAAAACATCCACTGCCCCCAGTGCCCAGATAACAACCCTTGTACGAAAGGCCGCGGGGGAGTTTCCTCCTCAAAAACACATTTTAAATCTGGAAATCAACTACGCTGAACAAAATGGCTATCTCAAAATTTTGATTGGAGGTGTTTGGGGGAATGAGTGGCGGGGTGGGAATATGTGCCCTCACATCATTTTTGAATTATAAAAAGGGTCCGATCACTTCCAATTTTAAATCGGGTGAGCCTTCTCTGAAGCTTCTGCTACGACGACACCTATAAAAACCGTACTTGTCCCCAGAGCTTAACTTAAAGCCCTTTCCCGTATGGCGGTGGGGGAGTGTCTTCCTCAAAATCATATTTTCCCTCCAGTAATCAACTACGCTTAATAAAATGACTATTTCAAAATTGTGTTTCGATGTGTATGGGACAATGATGGGCGTGGGCGGGGGGGGGCTCGTTGCCCTCCAATCACTTTCGACTATTAAAAATGGCACTAGAATTCTCGATGGGAAAAAATAAAATAAATAATAATAAAACATTGGAGCCGTATGGCCTTTACTATAGGCAACGCTATAGCGCTGCCTATCATAACAAGTTCTGGAAAACGTTAGTACAAGTGTACGCCATTAAGAAGACACCCAAATATTCACTATGTACTGACGAAAAAAAAACTACTCACACGAAGTAGCTGAAAAGTACGTCAATGATAGTGTTGCCAGTATAGGGGAGAATACGACGAAGGAAAAAATTCTTCTGCCCGAAATGAAAACCACCGAATCACTATTTATTGTTTAGAAGAAGAGACGTTTTCAGTGCTTGAAAACTCTGGAAAAAAAAAATTTATATCGGATTGCTCTGGTACATATTGAATTACACTGCATATTTCCAATCAAGATCGCACCCTTTTTGGGAAAGTTTTATCTTTAGGAATGTGTTGAAACCAGGCACCCCCCTTATGGATACGACCTTGATAAATTTAAACCAAGTAATACTTTTGGGAGTGGGCGATTTGAAAATCCAAACAAAAACATAATGGCAAAGTTGTCATTAACAATAATAAATTAAAATATTATTGTTAATAAAAAATAGTGATTTCATTTATGTAGGGAAAGTATTACAATTAGATACTAAACAGTAAAAAGGCACGATTTTTTTCTGATGCCAAAACTACAAAATGACGAATAACATAACACTACAACAAATAAAACAGGAATAAATTACCTTGTAAAAGTAAGGATGAAAGGAGCAAAAACTTTGACTAAAAAGCTGGGCGCTATATCAGCCAATAATATAGCAGCCGTTGACATTTTGTTACAGTCTCGAGTGCTGTTTGATATATCTCTTATTTCATTAACAGCTTGAGTAGTTGCCTGAAAGAAAGACAATTATTGTAACAACAACCAACTGAATCAAACACTTAGAACATAAAAATAAAACAAGAATTTTTAGGCTATATTCTTTTATCTTTTAAGTTAGCTTATGAAATATTAAGTTAAACTATTATCTTTAATAATACCTTTCTTAAGAGGAACTAACCAGTATTCTAATCTAACCCTCTAGAAACGGCACACGAAAGTGGCATTTTGATGTCAGATCTAGTCGGAAGTTAAGTGAGATGAATAAAATCCTTTCTTGAAACGGACTAACCAGTTTTTTAATCCACTCAATTCCAGAAATGGCACTTTTCAATGTCGTATGATACTCAAACATGGCATCCGTTTACAAAAAAAGTATGTGAAAATAAACATTATTAGTCTCTCTATAACCATTAGTTCTACACGATGAATCTGTGAAAAAAAAAGAAATTACATTAGGGCTACCCATGCAGAAATGTGATTTTGCTTGTTTTTAAGACAGGGTACTGCAATGGTTAAACGTTTTTTTTTTAATTCTCAGGCTATTTTTAGGGGGGAGAGGATGGTAGTAAGCTTTGGTTTCCGTAATTACAAATAACTTACCAGTTGTATTTGGATAGAGGGAGATAATTATCGAACCAGTGTCAACTGAGAAATTTTCTCAAAAGACATTTTTTTGGTGAGTATGTTTTCAAAATTTAATTACTATGAATCATGATTCGCTCTTCGCTAAGTTACAGCTACTGATGCAACCATGATGCAGGCCAAGTCCAAGTCTCATCTATTAGAGTCGGAACCACAAGATTATAACCTACATGTGATAGGACGACAAATCGGAATCGAGTAAATTATCCTGATTCTTGAAACAATTCCAAAGTTTAATTCAATTTGTTTAATTACAGTTTAGTTACATTTTTACAATAAAACAATTACCTGGCTTCTCTCAGAATAGATAATCAAATTCGAATGCAGCGAATTGCGAGCAGCAGAACTGCTTTTTTAGTCACCGTATTAAGAAACAGGCCAATTGAATAATAAAAGATTTTTGCTGGTTAATACTTATAGTTCAATTGCAGCTCTGATACATTGCATTCAATATATTGTTAATCCAAACTGGAATTTTTCGTAAGTTTTTTTTTCATTTGCTTAGTAAAAAAGCTCCCTTTCCTCAATACACCAATGAAGTTGGCATAATGTTTGTGTTTATTTTCTAGAAATATTTTTTTGGCTGAATTGATTTTTCTGATGTATTTTAATCACAATCTGGAACTGATTACAACCGGGAAAGTATGCATCATTTTTATTTTAGAAATGACACACATTTAGGAATGAAACACAACTTCAAAAATGTGCTTGAACTATACGAGAAATATGACAATTTAGGGAAAAAAAATGCAGAAATCTCAACATTTTATGGTGACCTGCTTGAACAGCCACTTATTTTCGTATGCATCTGAATAACTATTAATATGGGAAGTTTAAACTTGTTATTCTGATAAACCAGCTGTAGTAGAAAATAGACCTACTGAGACCTCTGAGACCTACTGAGCTTTCTCTGAGACCTACTGAGCTTTCTCTGAGACCTACTGAGCTTTCTCAGAAGGGGCATCCCCCTGACCAGTCAGCGCGTCCCGAGTTGGTGGATAGGCGATCACCCTACAGATCTGTCGAGTCCCTCAATTGAGTAGGAGGCAAGGACCAAGGGGGGACCCAGTCCCTGGGGGTCCTTAATTGAAACTGGGGCACCCTCACCCGGGGGCCGTAAGTACAGGCGGAGGAGGAAGAAGGACCCTCGAATATACACTCAGCAGGGCCCACCGGCGTGTGGACACGTCCCGTCAGTTAAGAACCTTCTCCCAGCAATGGGTTAAATTGCATGGTGAAGCATAACACCATCGTGGGAGAATCCCCTATAGAAGGACAACTGCGAAGGGTGGAGGATCCAGGTTTATGGACAACAGCCTCTGCAAGGTGGTGGAGAGGAGTGGCTTGCCGCCACCACCCATTTAGCCAAGAAACCACCTCTCTTGAAATCATGAAAAAAGGGTCCAGTATTATACGAACATTTGCTACCGCGTCCGGGGTAACCGACGAACAACCAATTTTGATGGATGAAAATGCGATTTTGCATGCTACCGCGTCCGGGGTAACCGACGAACAACAAATCTTGAATGATAATAATACGATTTTACATGCTACCGCGTCCGGGGCAGCCGACAATCCTAGGCCTAGGACGACCCCCAGCCAGGGTGAAAAACCACACGGTTGTTCCGTTCCAACAAAAACCACCCTACACTTTAGGACGGTAAACATCCGGAAACTCGCCAAACCGGCAAAACTAGATATTGCCTTTAGAGAACTACAGAGATACAAGTGGGACTCTATTGGCCTTTTCGAGACGCAACTTGTCTGACCAAGTAAGAAAAACCTATCTGGAGCCTCCCTCTTGTTGACCGCCCACGGAGACAGAGTTCCTCAACAAGGAGTAGGATTCTTTGGACTACCAGCTGCCAAAAAATTTAGAATCTCTTTCACCCCAGTCTCAGAAAGAATAACCATCTTAAGACTAAAGGGAGCTGCCAAGAATATCTCTGTCGTCCAAGTCTATGCCCCAGACTCCATCAGAAGTGAGGAAGAATGCGATGAATTCTATTTCACACTACAAAGCGGCATTGACCAAATCCATAAGAAAGACGTACTGATTGTCATGGGGGACTTTAACGCTATAGTAGGTATGGATAATACCGGTCGATCCGATATAATGGGGACTTTTGGTCACGGAAAACTCAATGCGAGATGGAAACGACTGCTCGACTTCAGCCGAAAAATCGAGTTACTCTTAACAAACACAATTTTCAAACACCGCCATCGACGTAAAGTGACCTGGAGATCCCCAGACGGTAAAACCGAGAACATGATTGATTATATCCTGATATTGAAGTGCTGGAAGTCTTCTGTATTAGACACAGTAGCATTACCTGGAGCAGACTTCGACTCTGACCACACTCTCCTGATGTCAAGGTTCAAGCTAAGAATGAGACAATTGCAAAAAGCAACAAAAAACCCAAGATTCTGGCTGGATCTGCTGCCGGGTCCCGCAAAAAGGCAGACCTACACTTCCACTCTATCTGAAAAACTCAGAGAGATCCAGAAAATTCATTCTTCCTTGACCACTGCTAATGAGATAGACTTCCTGACCGAACAGGCTACATCAGCTATCATAGAGACAGTGAATGACGTCTTTGGAAGAAAAACTCCAAATGAAAAACCATGGATCACAGATGAGATCATTGCGCTATGCGAGGATAAGCGACTTTTTCGCAATAAATCCGACCGTCACAGTTGGGATACTTACAAGCTCCTCAAGAGAAGAGTAGAGCGAGAGATCAGAAAGGCACTACGTAACCACCTGCGAAAGAAATGCAAAGACTGCGAAGTACTGTCCAAGAAGGGGAATAGCGGAGCAGTTTTCAGAATGGTACGCGAGTTAAGCCGGAAAAAAGAGCCGCAGACATCAGTGATCCTGGACAAAGACGGAAATGAGATTTACGATTCAAAGATGAAACTTGAAAGATGGAAAGAATACTTTAACGATAAACTGAATCCCCCAGTAGCTGCGGATCCTAAAATACTAACTCGCTTCCCCATACCCGACCAAGAACTCAGACCACCACCCCCACTCAAGTCAGAAACCGAGTCAGCAATCAAGTCGCTCAAACAAGGAAAAGCCCCTGGCCCAGACGGAGTCACCGCTGAACTCATTAACGTCGGATCAGATGATGTAACTGATCTGTACCATGCCATTGTGTCTTCGGTATGGGAAACTAGACATGTATCCCCGTCAGTGGTGCAAGGCTGCCATTGTACCCATTCACAAAAAGGGGTCAAAGAAAGAGTGCGGAAACTACCGTCCGATCAGCCTCACGAGCCATCAGTCACGTGTCCTGACAACAATTCTACTCCGTCACATTCACGCAACAACTGCCTTTGCCATTGGAGAATATCAGGCCGGCTTCCGACATGGAAGATCAACAATCGATCAGATATTTGTCGTTTGACAACTCATGGAACGATATATTGAATTCAACCAAGAACTCTACCAGCTATTAGTTGATTTCCGTCAGGCATTTGACCTGTTATGGCACGAAGGACTATGGCATATCCTCCTTCACTACGGTATCCCTTATGAGATAGTCCAAATAATCAAGAGTCTGTACGACCAGTTCCGAGGCCAAGTAATCACCGTTGATGGGTTGTCAGAAGAGTTTACAACTTCGTCAGGAGTACTCCAGGGTTGCATCTTATCACCACATCTCTTCAACCTCTTTCTAAATGCCGTTCTGTCGATGATGCAGTCGGAATATGGCGCAACAATAGGAGGGGTGTTCATAGATAATCTTGCCTACGCTGATGATATTGATGAGCTAGGCAACTCTACACAAGAATTGCAGGCACAAGCTGATAAACTCTACGATACCACAAAGCCGTTCGGGATGAAGATCAATGCCAGCAAGACCAAAGTCATGGTAACTACGAGACGTGAACTAGACAACCCGCCCATTATCACCATAGGCGGGAGACAGGTTGAAACGGTTGATCACTTCCTGTACCTTGGTAGCCTACTCTCCTCAGATAATTGCCATAGCTCTAACGTGAAACGTCGACTTGTACTTGCGAGCTCTAGCTTCCGAAGACTAGCAAACCTCTGGAAAAGTAGCCACCTATCCAACAAACTCAAAATGCGCATATTCAACAGTTTAGTAATCCCCATAGTTATTTATGGATGTGAAAAATGGACTCTGAAAACCGAAGACGAAATAAAACTTCTAGCTTTTGAGGTGAGATGCCTCCGTCGCATTTCTAGAATCAAATACACTGACCGAATCACAAATGTGGAAGTACGTCAAAGGCTCCAGTCCACTGAAACCATACTCAATAAAATTAAGAAGCAACAACTGCGCTGGTTCGGCCACGTCAAGCGAATGGAGCCTAACCGCCTTCCAAAAATCGCCCTTGAAGCATCCCTCCATGGCCTTCGCCCACGAGGTAGACCACGAAAACGATGGATGGAGAACTTCCACTTCGACAATGTCAAGATAGCCCAGTTATCACGTATCGCACCAGATAGAGCAATGTACCAAGCCCTTACGCATGATCTAGCAAGAGGAGTGGCCCCAAAACGTCCCACGAGGATGGCCGGGATCTAAGTAAGTAAGTAGAAAATAAGCAATATTTAAGAAATTCAACCTTTTGCACATAAAAAGCTATTCTACGATAGAGCTTGGGAATCGTCGTTCTTTTTTATTTTTATTTACGTGACTTTACTGACGTGGAATTTGTGTTAACGAAACCTTGTTATATATAACACTAAAAACTTATACTATTCTATTGACCAAATATTCTTTATTATCATCTTTTGTAATTATTTAATTAAAATCAGATGTAAGCAGAGAAGCCTTTGAGACAAGGTTCTCGAGAAATCTCAACATGATTTCCTGAATTCTCAAGTACTGAACTGTCGCATATATATCACATACACAGGGAAATCTTACTAAGCATGGTCACTACGATCTCCTGGAAATATACAGAAATCTAGCCTTTAAAGTTTAACCCGGTCACATCTACAATCATATCTACCTAATCATAGGAAGTTTGGAATTGGTTGTGACTGGTAAAAAATATTTTTCTAAGTTCCTGATGTTAAGAGTAGAAGATAAAATTTTATGAACCACTCAACAAGTTATTCATTCTTGAAAGAGTTGCCCCACCCCTCTGGTATCTTAACTTATACCCGGAATACAATTAACTTATAAATAGAATCAGTTAAAATATTTGTAATTGGAACCGATTACAGATTTATATATATATATATATATATATATATATATATACATATATACATATATATATATATATATATATATATATATATATATATATATATATATATATATATATATATATATATATATATATATATATATATATATATATATATATATATATATATATATATATATATATATATATATATATATATATATATATATATATATATATATATATATATATATATATATATATATATATATATATATATATATATATATATATATATATATATATATATATATATATCAGTCAAGGTCAAGCATTTATGCAGTTAACACCTCTTACTTTCTGAGAGGATTATCTGTTGAAAAAAACCGGTTTTGGTTATATTGACTGTCAGGCTGTGTGATTGAACTATTTGTACTGTTTCATTTGGATAATTAGAAGGCGTTTATTGGAAAGTAGGGGGACTTAAAAAAGCCCCCCTTGCGGGTAAGTCTTTGTTTTGCGACTTTACATTGAGATTTGATTACGCTTGGACCTACGATGGCTGAAAGTGAAAAAATTATTTTGAATCCGTTACTGAATTTTGTTACGAGAGCATTTACAGACGGAATAAGATTGGACTGTATCGTAAAAGCGTATTGCTTTCTATACACATGAAGATGTTATAAAGGCAAAGCGAATCCTTCATACTGAGTTGAATATTACGAATCGTCTTGTGACCTATTCTAAAGATGAAGGCAATATCATGGAAATGTGCAAACTTTTAGTAGCAGCTGCGAAAAATAATGTCAGCATGCCAAAATTTGTCATCTTTAACCCCTGCTCGGTTCCGGTCATCGGAGATGGGGTGAATGCAACAGTTACTACCAAAGTGAATGAACTCTCTCAGAAGCTTCATAGTTTTTTAGCTACCCAGTCCGCTCCAGCCGTCAGTATTTTCACAAGCAGTCATAGTGAACCTGAAACGTCCAAGCCCAAAGATCCTTCCTATTCTGTTGTTTTGAAAAATCCCCCCAAGGAACTCAATGGCCCAAATGACCGGAAAGCTTTCATAGACAGTTTCTGTGAAAATGCAAATGGCATGAGCGAACTTCGCAAATCTGCAAACAAATGGAAGCGTGTGGTTAGGTCGAAAGCTGCAGCAACGAAAATCGTTGAGAAAGCGAAATAAGCCCGATCTCAAAATTGCTGTTCGAGAACCCCTGCACATAGCTGTACTTCGAAATTTCCCTGAGGATATAAACTGTGAAGGACTAAAAAGTCTAATCCCGAATAGTACGAAGACTGAACAATGCGGAAAATCCAGTTCTTTCAAAGTGTATTTTGACACTATCAGTGAGCTCCAACAATTTCTGAGTGTTTCAGTGATTATCGGCTACGAGCGTTTACCTGCTGACTCGTTTAAGTTCTTGCCAAGACAAAATCGGTCATCTCGCTTCCCAGTGTACGGCTGAACCTTTATGCTCTAGATATGCCTCAAATGAACATTGTTTTACGCAAGATAACCATGCAGACGGCCGACATTCTGCATTGAATGCAAAAACGGCATTCATACGTGTTACAGTGTAAAATGTCCCTCAAACAGTAATCCACAAAATATATGACATCTGAAGCGTCTGCAGTTAAATGTTTATCGTGGAACATTAATGGCTTGTTCGTGAATAAAATTCCGATCTTAGATGTTGTATTTGAGCAAAATGAAGTTGTCTGTTTACAAGAACAATATGTCACAAGCCGCAGTAAAGGCATTCTTAGATTTAATAGTGCAGCATCAGTTTATTCAGTTTCAGCGAAGCAGCTCAGTGGAAAAGGGTGACCCTCCGGTGGCATTGCCACTTTCGTTCGTTTGACTCTAAGAACTAATGTATTTGAAGTCAATGATAATTTTCTAGCGATTCGTGTTGAGGGCTGTGTTTTTATTAATGTATATTTGCCTACAAATTACCATGATGAGCGTTCGGAGCGTGTTTTTACTTATTCTAGTGATAAACTCGGCCAGTGTTGCATATTTAAAGAGGGATCTTTTGCCCCATTGATATTGACTGACAAGCCATTGGATTAGATGAGTAGTTCATCTAATTCTATATGATTTTGAGTCTTTATAGTCAAAGAGATATAGTCTTTTAACACTAAAAATGCCTAAATTGAAAGTTTTCTCCTAGTAAAATTATAGTTGGGCAAGTCTGAAAAATTGGATGATTTCCATGTTGGTCAAATCAAAGACAAAAGTTGATTTAGAATAGAAGTCTTTTCTGTGCAGAAATGGAGTACAGTTTATCTTTCCTAATGTAAGTACAAACCATTTGTACTTCCTGATGACATTGTTCCAGCTCTTCCATCACCTACTGCTACAAAAGAATGCAGCAAAGCAAGATTTACTTTTCAATAATAACTACAGCTGATTTACCATGAGATAAAGAGACTCTTTTAGGTCTGAGTACTAATTATAAAGTTTTTTAATTTATTTTGGGTGTAATTGAATATTAAATAAATGCTATTTTATACAGAATTAAATGGAGTCAAAACCCAAACCCTTATCATCCAGACTCCAGCCACATGGTGTTTGGACTTTAGATATCTATTTTATATTAATAACTTGACTAAAAGACAAAAGTTCAAAAATCTAAAGCATCATTATAAAGCATAGATACATTTTCTTTCATTTCAGCACAAAAATGGTAATTGGAACAGAAAATACATCCAATTCAAGATTTCTGTCTGAACCAACAATACACTCCCACAGCATCAATGAAAGCAAACTTTCCCTTCTTTGCACACAACTAAATTTTGAGTTATTAAAAATAAAATTGCCAAACAGCAAATGATTAATAGTTGTTTTTTTCCTTCCTTTTTCTGATGTCCTTTTTAATTTTTTCTTCTTCTTTTTTGGGGGGTTTGATTGAGTTTCCCTATTTTGATCTCTTTAACATGCTATGACCCATCTCAGTTTAAATAACAGCTAATGAATTGATTTTCATGATGATAATTTTAATTTTGACATTCTTTTACCAGTCTTTTAATTCTTTTACATCTTATACTTTTTTATTTGTCCCGTTTTTATTTATTGACCCCAAATTTCGCGCTTGGTCTTTTTAGGGCAAATGATAGCAATTTTTGGAAATAAGCATCTTATTAGGTAATGCAATCATTATCATATTATTAGTTAAACATACCTATTAGAACCAAAATCCGAAAAGTATTGACATTGTTCCATTAGTCCTTTTTATCCATAGAATATTAACCTGAATCTCAAGGCAATCAAGCCAATTTCAGGCGAATTAAATTCAAAACTAGTACATTAAAACATATTTAAACAAAACATCCTTTGTTTCAGAAAATGCTTTAATTCAAAACCTCCCCGTCAAAACTACTTAGACAGCAGTTTTCTTTCATCTTTTTTGGTGGGAATTGACTTACTTGTATTTGACAAAGTAGGTAGCATTACATTAGCTACAACTAAAGCTATTAAAGATCCCAAGTTCAATAAGCATATTCCTATTGATATTCGTAATTTTTGGCATTCAGTGGACAATTGCAATTGTTGAATTGCGTTCAGAAGTACTTATTGAAACCTATTACAGCTCTCTCTCTCTTTCTTTCTCTCTTTCTCTCTCTCTCTCTCTCTCTCTCTCTCTCTCTCTCTTTATCTCTCTCTCTCTCTCTCTCTCTCTATCTCTCTCTCTCTCTCTCTCTCTCTCTCTCTCTCTCTCTCTCTCTCTCTCTCTGTTTTAATCATTTGCTTATTGTTCTTCAGAGCTGAATAAGCAATTATTTTTTCTTTCAAAGGCAGAAAATTCTTGGTATATCCTATAAGCTAACAATATATCTGGTTAGTTTAAAAAACTCTATGAGTTTGCAAGATTTTTTCTCTGCAAGAAATTCCTTTTTATATTTAAACTGCGTTCGATAAAGCACAATAATTACACTTATTCAGTAAGTTACTGAAATAAATTATAACAAGCTCTGTTGAATATAGGCAGTTTAACTTTTTTTTCGATAAAGATTCTACTCTTCTTTTATTATTTGGGATATTATACTACAAAAGAGCACTATTCCAATAGACACAACTCTATAAAGCATTCATAAGAGTATTGTTGTCATAAATAGTACTGATTTACTACTAAAAGAAATGGAGCTGTACAAAACTAAGAGTTGGATGCATAACCTGGTGTACTTTGGAGTCAGAATTAGTAAAAAAAAAAAAAAAAAAAAAAAAAAAAAAAAAAAAAAAAAAAACGCCGGGTGTGTCCCCTTCCATTTAGTTCCACTTCCATCTAGGCGTAGGCATTACAATAAAACAGTTGTTTATTTTGTCCTCCGTTTATTGTAGTGACAATGGACAGCTGTATTGCTGCGATCGTTGTTTACCAAGCGTTTTTTTTTTTTTACCACCCAATGTGTCCACAATACTATCCTATACACCTCTAAGAAACACTCGTTAAAAAACGTGAAGTTTATCTAGGGCCTAAAAGGCCGTCTTACTCAACAAAGCTTACAGTACAATAAAGTGTATTAAAGTAATGGTAATTATAATTTTTAAATGTTGGAATATTACCCGAAAAAAAATTATGTGTGTGGTTAAAGATAATCTACAATCTTATCAAACAGTTCGTGGTAACGAATTGTAAGTAAGGAGTGTCGCGGCTCAATAGTTATCGAAACCCTAAAAAATAGAATTTTGATACCAATAGATATATCAAAAGAATCGGTTCATTATGGTGATTCTAAATATGTAAGATTCATTAACTTTAGTGTTACCCACCAAAGTGTTAAAGCCTGAAAAACTTGATTTTCGAAAAAGAGAGAAAACACCCCCTAACAGTTAAAGAATGTTAATGAAAATCCCACCATGAGATTTAGCTTATCAGAGAATCCTGCTTTGAAGGTTTTAAGCTTCTATCTGCATAAGACATTGGTGAACATGGTAGAAGTAGAAATGAATACGTCAACATCATCTAGTGGCCCAGAAAAAGAGAACAAGAAAGCGAAAACCGGTGAAGAAGAGGAGAATGAAATGAGAATAGTATCGGATCGAAAACACTTAAGTTTAAATGTAAATGAACTGAAGTAAAGAAAGAACAACAGTCTTTAAGAAACTTTCTGATGACAGAAAGTATAGAATTAGCTTTTGTAAAAGAAAGTGATACTGATAATGCAAAAAGCGTAGAACCCGAATACAAATACTTAACAAACACTTGTATTGGTGGCGGTAGTGTAGCAGTGGGATATAAACGTCAGTTTGAGCCAAAAAATGTCAGAATCGACCAAGAAGAAAGACATGTCAGTTGCGTGATAAATAGAAGAACATACATCAATGTTTATGCGCCATCCGGATCCCAAAATAGGAAAAACAGAGAGCAAATTTTCCGGCAAGATATTGCAGCATTTAGACTCAAAACTACTGATGAATTAATATTACTTGGAGATTTTAACTGTGTAACGAGTAAGAAAGATGCCATAGCCCGAGAAGAGAATATTTATAGAGCATTGGTTGAGCTAATAAATGGACAAGAACTGGTAGATGTCTGGGAGGAACTTAAGAAGATAAACAGCTTTACAAGAATAAACTGGTAGGAAAACATGGAGATGGATCAAGACTTGACAGAGTTTATGCATCAAAAGTACTGATACAAAGTGTGGCAAACATAAAACACAAGATAGTGTCTTTCAGGGACAACAATGCTGTGTTAGTGACAAACAAAAATGAAAAAATACAAGGAAGAAGAAAGAAATCTACATGGAAAATGAATACTGCAGTCCCAAGAAGTGATGAATATAAGACAAAGATAGGGAAGATATTGAAATCGATGTAGGAAGTAGATTCCAAGTTGCTACTCGAATACTGGAAACAGACGATGAAGTCCAGAATTACGCAAGAGGTAAGGACAATTTCACTAGAATTATCAAAAATTGGCGATGAGTATCTGAAATTTCTTTAAAGAATGGCTTACGAACTAAAAACTTCAAATAAGGAATACTTCGAGACTCTAGTAGAAATAAGAGAAATAGAACAAAAGAAGGCAGAAGCCAATAGGATAAGAGCAAAATGCGAGGACCAGATAAGGAATGAACAACTAACAACAACACTTATACCAAAGAGAAAAAGGAAGCAGAAGAAACTAATCTTAAAAGAGTTAAAAAGAAAAATGGGGAAACAACTGATAAAATGAAAGATATCCTGGAAAAAGTGAAATCCTTCTACAAGAATGTATTTACAAGAGAAACAGAAGAAGAAAAAGAGAGAGTGAACGAGTTCTTTCGGAAGATTGAATATAATCAAGTGATAAAGGAAGAAAATAATATACTAACAACTAAATTAACAAAAGAAGAAATAAAGAAAGCTGTACCGAAGACGGATAACAATAAAATACCTGGACTTGATGGAATACCTTACGAATTTTATAAGACACATGTCGAAGAAATCGCAGAACATCTGGCAGATATTTTTAATGAATTACTAAATAACGAAGATATCAATCAGTGTTTAGGGATGATGAAATTAATACCGAAAAAAGGTAGCCCTGAAGACCTCAACAACTGGAGGCCAGTTAATATCACAGATTTATGTCTAAAGCATTAGCAAACCGTCTAAAAAAGGTGCTACCATCCACATTAAGTGTAAACCAAAGAGGAGGACTAGAAAACCGGAAAACAACAGATGTCTTGGCTAATATAGGAGATGTATTAATACAAGCAGGAAATCAAAAGAAAAAAAAAAGAAAAGAAAAAGCAGGATAACGAGTTATGATATTAAAAAGGCCTTTCATAAAATAAGAAAAAGAAATTCTAGCATGGATCATGAATTACTACGGTTTCAACGAGACATTCATAAAATGGATAAATAGGATAATTGAAAAAAATAGTACAAGGAATTTGTGTGAATAGCGATGTTACGGGAGAATTTGAAGTAGAAACTGGAGTGAGCCAAGGATGCCCGCTGAGTCTTTTACTGTTTGAACTATATTTTGACCTGTTACTTAAATATCTAGAAAAGAAAATAAATGGCATTATAATAGAAAATATGGCAATGAAGTTGAACAGTTTTGTGGATGATCTGACAACGTACAGAGAAACTGAAGATGACTTCCAAGTGGCCGTTCAGTGCATAGTTGAATATTGACATCTTCAAGCTACAGCTCAATAGAAATAACGGTGAAATGCTGTCATTGGGAGACGAAGTAGAAGAGGTGTGTGAGGGGATCCGAGAAAGGAAAAAATTAAAATATTGGGCATGTTTTTTCAAAGAAGTTGGAACCAAACGGAAAGTGAAAACTGGATAAAAACGATACCGAAATTCAAAAATACCCTTAGACAAGGATATGGAAGAGGTCTGACTGTTCACCAGAAGGCCCAGTATGTGAATACTTCTGCTTGCCCAGTTTTATGGTATCTGGCCTTTGCTTCAAAACCCAAAAAGACACATCTAAAGCAAATTGTGAGTGCAATTTACCAGTACATATGGAATGATAAATTTCCACCTAAATTTAAAACAGACAATATGTTCATACATAGAAATCATGGAGGCCTTCAGGTCATTCATGTAGAATGTGAGATGAAAGAACTTTTCATTAGGACATTGAAAAGAAAAGAAAATTGGAAAAGAAAAGAAATATCCTCTAAAATATAATCAAGCATTCGAAGAAATTTATGAAATAGAAAAACTAGGAATGTCGCTAGTGATAAGTGGGAAAATTGACAAAGAAAAACTTAAGGAATATTATGAAAAAAAGAAACAGCTTCCTCTACTAAAGATCATTGAAAATACTAGTTATAGTGAAGAAGAGGTGGACAAAAGTTTCATACTACTAGAAAGTTGCTTATTTCCGCCAAAAGCTAAAGAAAATATGTTTTTCTTTATGCATAATTTGTTACACACAGAAGAGTCGAAAGTCAAGATGAATATGAGTGGTTGTAAGGGACTTTGTAAGCTATGTGAGAAAAAACTAGAAACGCAATGTCACGTAATGTTAGAATGTGAAAAAACAGAAACAAATGTAGCAGGACTGAGGAATTTTTTGGCAAGTGTTACAGGTAAAAAAGATAAAGTTAATTTAGAGAAAATTGTGTACCTAAAAGTAAATGATGAGGTCTATATAAGGACAATAGTGTACATAATATCGCATTTTTGTTATTACACGTGGAAGCGAAAAGAAAAACAAAAGGAAGATTATGACGTGATAAATCGTGTGGAAACAGAATGGAAAACGGTAAGGATTATATTACAGGGTTTAAAGGTTTTACATTTGTATGATTTTTGTTTTTTCATTTTGTGGTAAGGATTTAGGTAGAAGATTAGAAAAGGGAGTTTTTAATTTTGGTATATAAAAAAAACATGAAATATATATTTATGGAATAGTGTTAGAATTTAAGTTAAATATTTCGAATTTTTAATGAAGTGTTTGACTTTAGAGCTTAACTAGAATTTTTAGATTATAATAGTTAGCTTCAAGAATTGTTCAGTATTTTAAAGTTTATATATTAGGCAAGATTTAAATGTAATAGAATGTTTAGAATGTTGGGGGATAATGATTGATTATAGTTTTATAGAATATAGAAATAATATAGGATTTTGTACGATTTAAAAAAATACATTTAGAGTTTAGATTTGAAGTCTTTGAGACTTAAATTATAGGGTTTAGATTTGAAGTCTTAGGTTTGAAGAGTTAAATTTGAACTAATGGAGTTTATTTTATGTATTTAGGGGGATACGATTCGCCTGGATTGTGAAATGTTTGATTTTTGGAAAATTTATTTGAGGATTGTTGTAGCAATCCAATAACGGAAGGCCCAGCGAAAGCAGAATATGATGAAATGTGATGTATTTGAAAAAAAAAAATTGGTGTTATGTTTTTTTTTATTTTTTTATTTATGTAAATGTAGTGAAAAGTGTTTTAAAGTGTTTTAAAAAAAGTGAAAGTATTTAAAGTTCAAAAATGTATATGTATTGTAAGTTTTTATTTTAATGTTACATGTTATAGGC
Source organism: Artemia sp. Qi Xiang Cuo (assembly GCF_049724085.1). Classification (NCBI taxonomy): domain Eukaryota; kingdom Metazoa; phylum Arthropoda; class Branchiopoda; order Anostraca; family Artemiidae; genus Artemia; species Artemia sp. Qi Xiang Cuo. Next base: position 33,623,200 of record NC_142809.1, read on the forward strand.
CTAATGAATGGGAGCAGCCCCTTGCCGCCGTGGGTAGCTAGAATGTGAATTTTGAAATTATTGTATCGTAAATTAATGGATGGAGAATAGTATGAACGGGGAATTTGATAAAAAAAAGGTTTTTAGGAAAATGTTAGATAAAATGTATTAGGAGAGAAAAAATTATGTATGTGAGAAATTAGAAAGGTAGAAAGCTATGGAATGCCGAGTAAGAGGTAAGGTAGATAGGCAGTAGAGCAAAGAAAATGATAGTGAAATAGTGATGAATTAGATTACAATTAAGCAGGGAGTCTTGGAGTAAAAAAAAAAGAAATGAGATTGATTTTTATTTTATTTCCAGGAGTACGAAAAAAAAAACACACCCGGTTGGATTCTAGCCATTACATGAAGCAAAAAAAGAGCTTCTATCTGCAAAAATGTGGCATTTTTTGCCAGAAGAAATATCACAAATGCGTGTTTATTTGTTGTTGTATTTGTGCTTGTTTTTTCCCAGGGGTGATTGTATCAAACCAATGGTCCAAGAAAATCGGGCTAAGGTTCATTCTAACAGGAATTAAAAGTTTTGGTGCCCTTTTTAATTGACCGAAAAGATTGGAGGGCAATTAGCTCTCACGCCCCACTTTTCCCCAAAATCGTCCAATCAAAATTTTGAAACAACCATTTTGTTCAGCAAAGTTGAAAGGTCTGATAGCGATGTTTTTGGAGGTAATTTGACCCCCCGCAGCGGGAAGGTTATTTAAGTTACAAAATTTGCCCTTATTTACGCATGGGCGCTCCCAAAGACGGACCAAGATTTGTCAGATGTTTCCCAAAGAAATTGCCAACAGATTGTTTTGGGTACCTGATTGACTGACCATATTTCAAACAGTAGGCTGTACGAAAAGTAAGGTTCAATCCTGTTTTCTAGGGGTATAATGAGAGAAAGGTTGAGATGAGTGGGGCATGTTCTGCAGATGAAGGATGACAGATTACTAAAGTTTGTCATTTTCGGCCAACTTTCTAAGGCTAAATGGAAACCAGGTCTGCCTCAGTTGGGGTGGAAGGAAGTCGTAAGGAAAGATTTAAGGGAAATGGAATCTGCCTGGGAAGGTGTAAAGAGGATGACTTTGAATAGATTGGGATGAAGGAGAAGCAAGCATAGCTTTGATGGCCCCAGGCGGCTTGATGGTGTGGTGAGTTATTACTAGAATTAGTAGTATTGCATAATCTAGAAGATATTTCCATGGCAGGGGATTTTTCTGTGGAAGTTGAGCCAGATTTCCTGTCATTATTTTTAAAGCCATTAGAAATTATATTTCAAAACAAATTTTTCAACAGAAAGTAAAAAGCAACACTAAAACTTAAGGCGAACAGAAATTATTACATATATGAGGGAGTGACCCCTCCTCAATACCTTGCTCTTTACACTAGAGTTTGAATTTTGTCCAAGTTCTTCAAGAATGGCTCCTGAAACACAAGGCTTGTTTAACTAAAACAATAGTTTTTTATAGTAAAAACGTTAGCATGAAGAGCGAGGTATTGAGTAGGGGGTAATCGCCCTTATATACGTAATAATTTCTGTTCGTTTTAATGTTGCTCCTTATTTTTACTTGAAAAACGTGTCATTTCTAATTAATTTTTATAAAGTTAAGGCTATAAGCAAGAATTTTATTTCCCTTTAAATATTTGATATATAAGATAAGAAGCAAAAATTTGGAAAAGTCTTGATTAGGGGCTATTGAGATGGGAAAATGTTAAGAACCCAATTCTTAAATAATATATGCATAATAATTGCAGCTAACACAATTTGCATGCAGCTCTGCTATACTTTACCCTCAACACTCTCTCCCATAATGTGCAAATAAATAGCCCAAATTATATACTTCCTACATATTCTGACAATGTGTCTCTCTTGTTTCAACCCATGTACCCACAAATTAAATCAACTGAGACGAAACAAGAACCAGCAAAACAAGAGTAAAGTTTTGAAGTTTATTTAAAAAAAATAGTTGTCCGAAATTAAGCACTGAGATATTACCTTTTTAAGCCTGGGAAAATCAAAATCATTAAAAAATTCTAATAAAAGCTGAAAAATGATGCATAAAAAAAGAGGCTCAACTGGTCTTCTAATTACAGGGGAACTCTAAAACAACAATTTTAACCTATATTTCTTAGGGAGCACCTATTTTACCAAATTTTTATTACTGGGTTTTTACTGTATGGGAATTTTACAACAGTAGCTAAAAAGCACCACTAAAAAGCAGGAGTTGAAGTTTGGCCTATAAAATTATAAGATTGGAAATTGCAGTTAGACTCCATGCCAAATGTCAAGATATTAGCTCTTCAGTCCTGTTCACAAAAATTTATAAGTTTAGTGTAAAATATCAAATGAAACTGTAAAAAAAAAAAAAAAAAAAAAAAAAAAAAAAAAAAAAAAAAACATGAAAAAAACTCACATTGCTGAAGTCTGAACTCAAAATATCATGTGCAGCACTTAGCATAACTACATAAGCATAGTTATTGCAAAGTCCCAGCAGCCAAAAGGCAATCAGGTTTCTGACCTTTTCACCAGATTCCATTAGATTGAGTAATATTCTTCTTGCTGCAAGAAAATACAATGAGCCTCGAATACAAATAGGTTGGATCAAAGCAAATTTAGCTCAGTAATCCCAAATTGTACAACTTGATGTTAATACTTTGAAGGCATAACATAACACTTAAAAAAGGGCACAAAAATAAAGATATAAATTAATGACTAGACAAATGATATCAAAAGAAATTCAAATCCTCCAAATTCAATAAAATCCTTTCATGTTTACATGTGTTACATATTACTTTTGTTTGGCTCCAGGAAGACAAGACGCAGCCTGGTTGTACACATACCATCCTAAATATCCTGATAGGAGTACATATAATACAAACACAAACAAACCTCTTGAATTTATAATGTTAACCTTAGTCAGATGAACCTAACTTAAACGCAGGGAAACCTAATTTTGACAGGAAACTTTCTAATTCTAACAGAAAACTTGTTATAACTGACTTGTTATAAACTTGTTAACACTAACAAATTTTCTCATTTAAGTAACAACTTTTTCCTTAATACTAACAAACTTCTACTTAATACACTCAAATTTCTCCTAGAAATAACAAGTATTTTCTTAATTGAAACAATTTTTTTCTAATAGCACCAACCTTTCCCGTTAATGATAACAAATTTATCTTAAAAATAACAATTTTTCGTCAATATTAACAAGTTATCTGTTAGAAGTAACAAGTTTTTTGTCAAAGGTACCACATATATGTCTTAGAAGTAACAATTTTTCGTTATGATAACAGGTTTTCTGCCAGAAGTAGAAAGTTTTCCTTAACACTAAAACATTTTCTCTTCGAAGCATCATCTTTTTTCCATAATACTAACAAACTTTTACCTAACACTATCAAATTTCTCGTAGAAGTAAAATTTTTTCGCCAGTGATAACACGATTTCTGATAGAACTAGCAAGTTGTCCAGCAAAGATAACAAAAAATTCTTGGAAGTAACAATTTTTTCGTTTATAATAACAAGTTTTCTGTCAGAAGTAGCAAGTTATCCCTAACATTAATAAATTTTCTCATCAAAGTAACACCTTTGTTCCTTAATACTAAAAAACTTCATCTTTGCCAAAATAAATAACATAAATATGGTAGAACTCTGCCCACGGTGCAAGAAAAATGTAACAAGAGCTCAAGGAGGAATTCAGTGCAGAGACTGCTTAAAATGGCTCCACTTTGGTTGCGCAGGTCTTGCGTATAATAAGGAAGCTGCTGACAAACTCCGAGGACAATGGCAATGCTATAGTTGCAAATCTTCTAGCAACGACCAATATAAAGCAACTCCTCCACCAAAAGCACAAAATACTAGAGGGACTCCGAGAGAAGAATCCACCAAAAGTCAAGGTCCCTCGGTAAGCCAGCCTACGGAGCCCTAAGAGATTCCTTTGGGCACTAGTTTCCCAGATAACAACACAGAATGCAGCTACTGTCACAAAGATGTCGACATTACCACCTCTTTCCTCTGCTTTTTCTGCAACAAGTGGGAACATGCCTCTTGCCGAGGTATAAATGCAGATCTCGTGCTGGTCATGAAGAGAGAAGACAGCGAGTGTCTCCTGTTTAAATACGAATGCATCTCCTGCTCCAAACGAAAAGTAGCACTTCTACAGCTTCAAGTGCAACAGCTAACAGAAGCTCAGCCTCACAGACCTCATGAGGCAACACCTTCGAATTACAGTGAAAAACCCTCACCTCACGACATACAGCCGACAATAAATGCAAATATTCAGGTAGAAGTAGAAAAGGAATTAAGAGAACAGAAAAAGATGAATTTTGTAGTCATGGGGCTGCCTGAATCTACTGCTGTCAATGACATTACACAGGTTGTCAAATTGACTCAAGAAAACGAGCTCGGGGCAAATATCACTGAAGGGGAAATACTAGAAACTGCCCGGATTGGAAGACGAAAAGAAGATGGTAGTCCACGCACTTTGTTAGTTAAGCTAAAAAAATCACAAGAGTTTGGGATGAAAAGGCAACCAATCCTGAAGACCGCTCCAAATCTTAAGAAAATCATCAAATGAAGAAACTCGTACCAAGGTATATATAAACCCAGATCTCACGCCCATACAGAGACAAATGCTCGCCGTGAAGCGACAACAGAAGAGGAATACCCGCACCCAGTGCGATCGTCAAATGGAGATGCAGATCCATTGGAAGCGAGGTAAAGACTCCAACGAAGAGCAATGGCAAATATGAAGTAGAATGACCAAAGCCAAACAAATGTCACCATCCTTCAAGCCTAACAAAAAAGCTACTAAAGTAAAAACACTAAAGATATTATATTTAAATGCTGATTCACTACCAAACAAATTATCAGAATTAAAAGTAGAAATGGCAGCAAAGAACCCAGACATAGTAGCAGTGGTCAAAGCTAAGCCTAAACACTGTCGATATCTCCCAACTTTACCAGAGTTGGCCATCAACGGCTACAAAAGCCACACCTTGAACATAGATCAAGAAGAAGGTCAGGGAATTACTTGCTACGTCTTAGACAATTTATCAATCCAGAAACTGTCATCAAAAACAAATGGACAGTAAATTATTTGGCTTCAGATATCAAACACAAACCAAGCAACTATAAATTTGGCTTTAATATATAGAAGTCCAAATAGCACAGCCGTGAATGACAAAGTACTCTTTAAAGATATTCACGCTATATGTCAAAGATTAACAGAACCAACTCTCATCATTGGAGATTTCAATTATCCTAAAAGAGATTGGGACCTGCCTCACGTCCTAGAGCATAGCGGGTCACCCTCACAGAGAGAATTTCTGAAGATAGTGAACGATAATTACCTAGAACAGCTTATTAAAAAACCAACAAGAATCCGAGGAAGCGACAAGCCAACACTACTGGACCTAGTCCTATGCAGTAATACGGAACTAATAAAAGAACTTACTATAGGTCCTCCTGTTGGAATTTCGGACCACGCTACAATTTACTTAGAGGTGATTATAAGTTGCGAAACTATGAGAAAAAAAGAGAGGTGGATGTATTCAAAAGGTGATTACAATACCATGCAAACGGAGCTAGAAGTTTTCAACTGGACTGAAATACTAAATAACACAGATCTAGTCGATGGCATGTACATAAAGTTTGCATCCTTAATAATAGACCAAACAAATAAGTTTTAACAAATATACAAATTTTTAACACGACCGCCTCTAAAACGAGAGATCCTTGACCTAATAAAAATCAAGCGGCAAGCCTGGGAGACGCTCAAGCAGACTGATACCAAAAGTAATCTTAGAAATTATCGCAGAATCTCCAACAAAGTCAGGAAAGCCACTAGACAAGAAGCAAGCGAAAACGAGAGGAAAGTAGCCGAAAACTCAAATATCAAACCCAAGGCGTTTTGGAACTTCGTGAACTCAAAAAGAAAAGAACAGCCGGTTATTCCCGATCTTAGAAACTCAGCAATAAATTTAACAATCAGTGACCCAATAGCTAAAGCCAACCTACTAAATCAGCAGTTTTCCACAGTTTTCACAACAGAGAGGGACAAAGATGAAAGTCAAGAGGAATGTCAGCCACTAGACGCAAGCAAATTTGAAGACATAGAACTGACAATACAAATGGTCTACAAAAAACTGAAAAATCCAAACCCTCACAAATCAGAAGCTCCAGATGGCCTACATCCTAGAGTACCATACTCAAAGAGATGACACAAAAAATTGCAGCGCCATTGCACTACATTTTGTCAAGTCGTTACAAACAGAGAACCTGCCTGATACATGGAAGCAAGCAACAGTGATACCCCTCTTCAAAAATGGAAGCAAATCAGATCCAAGTAATTACAGACCTATCAGTTTAACCTGTATCACATGCAAAATACTAGAATCTTTACTCCACGATAATATATTACAGTACCTACTCGAAAGGAGCCTCATTTCACCCGCACAGTTTGGATTCCTCAAGAAAAGATCAGCAGAAAGCCAGCTACTTGTCGCTACAAACACCTGGAGAAAATATATGGATAGTGGGATGCAGATAGATATTTTATACTTGGATCTCATAAAAGCCTTTGATAAAGTCTCACAAAGTCAACTTCTTTAAAAACTGCTGTTTATCGGTGTCGGCGATACTATCCTAAAGTGGGTACTCAACTTTCTGAAAGGAAGATCTCAGCAAGTGAGACTGGAGGGATATCTTAGCAGCAATGACATAAAAGTAACAAGTAGAGTAGTTCAAGGTAGTGCTCTTGTGCCTTTACTATTCAATATTTACATAAATTATCTACCAAATAACATAGATTCAGAGATACTGCTTTATGTAGATGACACAAAAATCTTTCGCGCAATAACAAGCTTTGAAGATACATAAATACTACAGCAAGACTTAAACAAAATAGCAGAATGGATGAGAAAAATGGAGCATGGAAGAGAATACAGAAAAAGTTTGTCACGTTCGGCTAGGCCCAAAACACATTTCTTGGCACTACTGCTTTGAAGGACAACAGATACCTATACAAGAAGAAGCTCGAGACCTGGGAGTGACAATAGACAGTGATATGACTTTCACCAAGCACTACGAGCCAATCATCTCTAAGTCATCACAAGTCTTGGGAATTATTCGAAGAAATTCTCTCTTACTGACTCAACACTGTTTTATACATTCTTCATATCGTTGGTGAGACCAATGATCAAACATGGTCATACAACAACCGGACCGTTTTTTCAAAAAGACAGCAATGCAATAGAAAAATCCGAAGGAGGGCTACTTAATTCGTTCCATCACTTAGAGATTTATCATACCAAGACTGTTTGAAAAAACTGTCGCTTCCAAGCTTCTCATACCGATTTTTGAGAGGAGATCTTATTGAAGTATACAAAATATGCAGATAGAGGAGCAAGCCTTTTTGCGCAATATATTATTATTATTATTATTAACACTCTCAAGTTTCTCTTAGAAGTAACAGTTTATTTCTTAGCAGTAACAAATTTCTTCAAATAGCACTAACTTTTCCGACGAAGATAACAAGTTATCTGTTAGAAGTAACAAGTTTTCTGTCAAAGATGCCAAATTTTTCTTAGAAGTAACAACTTTATCGTTATGATAACAAGTTTTCTGCTAGAAGTATTAAATTTTCCTTATCACTAACAAATTTTTCTCTTCGAAGTAGCAGCTTTTTCCCACAATAATAACAAACATTTACCTAACACTATCAAAATGCCCTTAAAAGTAACAATTTTTACATTTATGATAACAAGTTTTCTGGCAGAAGTAACAAATTTTCCTTAGCACTAAAAAATTTTCCCTTCGAAGTAACAACTTTTTCCACAATACTAACAAACATTTCTTTAAAAAAACTTTCTTTTTCGTAAAGTTTTCGTAGTATATATATATATATATATATATATATATATATATATATATATATATATATATATATATATATATATATATATATATATATATATATATATATATATATATATATATATATATATATATATATATATATATATATATATATATATATATATATATATATATATATATATATATATATATATATATATATATATATATATATATATATATATATATATCGGTGCGTAAAAACAGCTCCTCTCATTTGATCTGCCATCAGAGGTCCAATTACCCTGGAACACGTATTTTGGCAGAAACTTTCTCAAAATGCGTTTGAAACCAACTTGAGACTTCGAAACCTATTTTTAATTAGTAAAAACATCTAATAATAACATTACACTACTAACTATCGGTTTTCATGTATGTATTGGAATAAATCAATTCGAAATTTGTGTCTTTAAAATTAGTGTTCCAACGGTGAAGCCAGGTTTCGCGTCCAAGAGAAATCTGACTTGTCTAACCGGGAAAAGACCTAACTTCGCTTTTGTTTATATCTGCAAAAACATTCTCCGGAGAACTTGTACCCCGGTCCGTGTTCTTATAATGGGTGAGATAGAGAATAATCATGCTGCTAATTATATAAACTGTGGTTAGAAGAAACAAGTTTTTTGTCAAAGATGCCAAATTTTTCTTAGAAGTAACAATTTTATCGTTATGATAACAAGTTTTCTGCTAGAAGTATTAAATTTTCCTTAGCACTAAAAAATTTTCCCTTCGAAGTAACAACTTTTTCCACAATACTAACAAACATTTACCTAACACTATCAAATTTCTCTTATAAGTAACAATTTTTACATTTATGATAACAAGTTTTCTGCCAGAAGTAACAAATTTTCCTTAGCACTAAAAAATTTTCCCTTCGAAGTAACAACTTTTTCCACAATACTAACAAACATTTACCTAACACTATCAAATTTCTCTTAGAAGTAACAATTTTTACGTTTATGATAACAAGTTTTCTGTCAGAAGCAGCAAGTTATCCTTAACACTAATAAAGGTTCTCATCGAAGTTTTCTCATCGAAGTAACAACTTTGTTCCTTAATACTAACAAACTTCTACTTAACACACTCCAATTTCTCTTAGAAGTAACAGTTTTTTTCTTAGCAGTAACAAATTTTTTTTAATAGCACCAAGTTTTCCGTCAAAGATAACAAGTTATCTGTTAGAAGCACAGTTTATATACAGTAAGCTTATCGCAGATCATTTCTGGTCTTCGTTCTCGGTGCGAACAAAAAGCTCCTCCCACTTATTTTTGCATTAGCGGATTAGTCTGTTTTCGTCAATCACTGAGAAACGGTTACCAAGTGCATTATTCGTAATTGCGAAAGCAGAAAAAAACTTGGTGAGCCAGCCAAGTGGTTTGCAAGTGTCCCATCTCACAGGTATTAATTAATTTATATAAAAATTATTACTTAATCTTTTTTTTTTATACAGTTTAATCAACTTATCGGACTTTTTAGTTTTTTATAAAAAAGGGGGCGGGGGGTGGATGAAATTTGTGAAAATAAGGAATTTTTTCTTCTTCTAATAACTGGTGGAGTAGGTGTGATGGTTTCAGGGGCGGATCCAAGATTTTTTAGGGGGGGGGGTAATTATTTTAGTTTTAGTAGTTTAAATATTTGATTATCTCTTTTTTTGAACAAAGGGGTAAAAAATTTTAAAATTTGTGTTTGATTATCTCCTTAATGAGCTCCTCAGTACTACAGACAATAAAAATCAAACCAATATCAATAAACAGATGTGAAAAGTGGTAGTGACTATATTTAATTTAGCTGCAAGTCTACATTCATGCCCACCACGTAATTTCCCTTTGAGAAAAAATTGATAAAACTTTTAAAACTGAAATATCAATGCGAAGCACCAAACATCATAATCAAATGTCATCGCTTTATGGCATTGTTAAAAAAAAACTTATTTTTTACTTGATTATCGTCGTAAATTTATTCCTTGTCTTTCTTTCCATTCTTAAACCAATGTTATATTTACCTTTTGCACTATTACAGCCCACTATATATACATTCATATAAATTTATATGCAGTGTTACCGCCATACCAATTATTCTCCTTTCCTTTTTTATTCTTTAATAATAATTTCTGGTCGTTATGAGTTTGAATTACTGTAGACTTCAATTTCTACTGATCTTAAGTTTAATATGGCCTTTACTTTTCTTTAAAAAAACTTTCTTTTTCGTAAAGTTTTCGTAGTATATATATATACATATATATATATATATATATATATATATATATATATATATATATATATATATATATATATATATATATATATATATATATATATATATATATATATATATATATATATATATATATTTATATATATATATATATATATATATATATATATATATCGGTGCGTACAAACAGCTCCTCTCATTTGATCTGCCATCAGAGGTCCAATTACCCTGGAACACGTATTTTGGCAGAAACTTTCTCAAAATGCCTTTGAAACCAACTTGAGACTTCGAAACCTATTTTTAATTCCTAAAAACATCTAATAATAACATTACACTACTAAATATCGGTTTTCATGTATGCATTGGAATAAATTAATTTAAAATTAGTTTCTTCAAAATTAGCGTTCCAACGTTGAAGCCAAGTTTCGCGTCCAAGAGAAATCTGACTTGTCTACCCGTGAAAAGATCTGACTTCGCTTATGTTTATACCTGCAAAAACGTTCTCCGGAGCACTCGCACCCCGGTCCGGGTTTTTATAATAGGTGAGATAGAGAATAATCATGCTGCTAATTATATAAACTGTGGTTAGAAGAAACAAGTTTTTTGTCAAAGATGCCAAATTTTTCTTAGAAGTAACAATTTTATCGTTATGATAACAAGTTTTCTGCTAGAAGTATTAAATTTTCCTTAACACTAACAAATTTTCCCTTCGAAGTAACAACTTTTTCCACAATACTAACAAACATTTACCTAACACTATCAAATTTCTCTTATAAGTAACAATTTTCACGTTTATGATAACAAGTTTTCTGCCAGAAGTAGAAAGTTTTCCTTAGCACTAAAAAATTTTCTCTTCGAAGTAGCAACATTTTCCACAATAATAACAAACTTTTACTTAAAACTATCAAATTTTTCTTAGAAGTAATAATTTTTACGTCTATAATAACAAGTTTTCTGTCAGAAGCAGCAAGTTATCTTTAACACTATCAAATTTTCTCATCGAAGTAACAACTTTCTCCTTAATACTAACAAACGTTTACTTAACACTGTGAAATTTCTCTTAGAACTAACAGGTTCTTCTTAACAGTAACAATTTTTGTTTTAATAGTACCAAGTTTTCCGTCAAAAATAATAAGTTTCTCTTAAAAGTAACAATTTTTCGTCAGTGATAACAAGTTTTCTATTAGAATTAGAAAGTTTCCTGTCAAAGTTAGGTTTCTCTATATTTAAGTTAGGTTCATCTGACTTAAGTTAACATGAGCGCTCATGTTGGTGTTAAGGAAAGCTTGCTACTTCTGGCAGAAAACTTGTTATCATAAACGAAAAAAATTGTTACTTCTATGAAAAATTTGGTATCTTTGACAGAAAACCTTCTACTTCTAACAGAAAAGTTGTCATCATTGACAACAATTGTTACTTTTAAGAGAAATATATTATCTTTGACGGAAAAGTTGGTTCTATTAGAAAAATGTGTTACAGTTAAGAAAAAACCTGTTACTTGTGAGATAAATTTAATAGTTTTAAGTAAAAGTTTGTTAGTATTAAGGAAAAATGTATTTAATGCGATTAGAAAATTTGTTAGGGTTAAGGAAAACTTGCTACTTCTGACAGAAAAGTTGTTAACACAAACGAAAAAGAAATTAGTACTTCTAAGAAAAATCTGTTGTCTTTGCTGGAAAACCATCTACTTTTAACAGAAAACTTGTTATCAGTGACGAAAAATAGTTACTTTTAAGAAAAATTTGTTATCTTGGACGGATAAGTTGGCGTTATAAGAAAACATTGTGACTGCTAAGAAAAAAACATGTTACTTCTAAGAGAGAAATTTTATAGTCTCAAGTAACATTTTGTTAGTATTAAGGAAAAAGTTGTTACTTCAAAGAGAAAATTTGTTAGTGTTAAGGAAAACTTGCTACTTCTAGCAGACCACTTGTTATCATAATGACAAACTTATTACTTCTATGGAAAAATTTAGTATTTTTTACAAAGAACGTGCTACCTCTAACAAAAAACCTGCTATTACTGACGGAAATTTTTTACTTTTTAGATAAACTTTCTACCATTGACGGGGAAAAGTCTTTGCCCTTAGAAAAAATGTGTTGCTGTCAAGAAATTACATGTCATTCCAAGAAGAAATTTGTGTGTCTTAACTAAAAGTTTGCTAGTATTAAGGAAAAATTGCTACTTCTGACAGAAAATTTGTAATCATAAACGAAAAAAAGACATTTCTATGAAAAATTTGGTGTCTTTGACAGAAAACCTTCTACTTCTAAGATTTTTAAAAGAAATTTGTTATCTTTGATGGAAAACTTGGCGCTACTAGAAAAATTTGCTACTGTTAAGAAAAAACCTGTTGCGTCTACGATAAATTCAATAGTATTCAGTAAAAGTTTGTTAGTATCAAGGAAAAATGTTCTTACTTCGATAAGAAACTTTGTTAGTGTTAAGGAAAACTTGCAACTTCTGAAAGAAAAATTTGTTATCTTTGACGGATAAGTTGGTGTTATTAGAAAAGAATTTGTTACTGCTAAGAAAAAAAACCTGTTATTTCTAAGAGAAATTTGATAGTGTTAGGTAAAAGTTTGTTAGTATCAAGGAAAAAGTCCATACTTTGATGAGAAACTTTGTTAGTGTTAAGGAAAACTTGCTACTTCTGAAAGGAAACTTGTTTTCATAAACAAAAAAGTTGTTACTTCTAAGAAAGTGTGTGAGTCTGTATCTTTGAAATGTTAGAAAACGCTTACACTGATGATGACTGGTGTCGTAGGGGTAGCAAAACGTGATTATTGCTTATTATCAAGAAAAATTAAACCCAAGAATGCTTGGTGTTACAGGAAAAAAATAATCATATTCCCTGAAGTTCTTATAAGGGAACAAGTGAGAAACGATTGTGCTTTATCACTATGAAACATTAAAGCCCAGAAAGGCAGTGTGTTCCAAGAAAAATCGTAAGGTACTTTCTACATGACAGAGTCAACCCCAGAACTCCGGACCAAGTCATAAAAATCAAGACCATACCATCGAAATTGTGATCAAAGTGTAGAAATCTTGGTCAACTTCTATGCAAAAATTAATGTGCATTAATGTGGCGTGAATTGCTTCTGAAAACCCGAATGAATGACGAAGTAAAACTTTTAACAAATAATGTCTGAAAAGTGTTTTGTCAAGATGGGGATGATGGTAGAGGGGTGTCATAGGGGTGCTAGAAAGTAGTTACAGCGTTGTACTGTAGCGTGAATTACTTGCGAAACCCCGAATGAATGACTTGAAGTAAAACTTTTAACAAAAAATGTTTGAAGTTTGTTTTTTTTTTTGGGGGGGGGGGAGGGGGCAATGATAGTGGTGTGTCACAGGGGGCAGTAATAGTCTGGCATTGTGAGATGAAATGCTTAGGGTATCAATCAGTAGTAAAGAGAGGGGGAGAATTCTCTGTTTTCAAAAATATATTGTTTAATGTGATTCCAGAAGTTTATTTTCGGAACGACAAGGGTTAAAAATGTCCTATGAGGTGAGGGTTGGTACCACATGGAAGATGGGGGGGGGGTATGAGGGGTGGTGTCAGTGTGAAAAGAGTGTAGCAGGCCCATTTCGCTCTAGGCTATAAGTATACTTTTTAACGGTTTGGGCATCTACTCTTCTCGCAAGATGATTTTCCATCCTCTCTCATTAGATATCTTCGCTTAAGATGTGCACCACCGTTAATACGCAGTACCCGTGTGTGTGTGCTAGTCTGGGCCCTCATGGGGTCCTTTTAGTCTAGCTTGGCATCATAGATACACTGGCATCATTCATATTAGATATGGTCACGGAAATCCCGGGGATCTTCCAGAAAAAAGACTAGGAATCATGCCAATATAGAAGAAATAATAGAACGTGTGGAATCCCGGGTGGTCTGCGAGGGGTGGGAATCTTGCCAGGGTGCGAATCTAGCCAGGAGTGGGAACCTTGCCAGCTGAACTCTAGAAACAGGGATGACATGATGTTAGAGGGTTGTCGTAGAAACTCAATGATAATTTCCCTATTATTACTACTTTTAAAAAATCTTAAGCAAGACCATTTTTTATCTCCTTTATTTCCTAGCCGAAGTCTGGATTCCATCCTCGGAATGAGCAGATACAAACTAAACTCCTCCACAGTGCGCGGGATGGCCGGATTCCGTCCGCGGACTAAGTAGACACAGACCAAACTCCCCACAGCGCGCTGAATGGGTGGGAAGAAGAATTTCCCCCCATTGTGCATTTTGATATTTTGGCTGAAAATGCCTCCTGGGTTGCGTAAGGACTGAGACAAACCGCTCGGTGGAATGAACAGTCCCTTGGAGGTGGCCAGCGACCGGGGAGGGGGGGGGGGGCTGTACCTGTACCGGACGAAGGCGGGCTAACAATAAATAAACAATCGAAAAATACCACTTTGCGCAACGAGAAAAAAAATATATGCATAAAACGGGCTGTGTTGAGCTGGCGACCGAAAACACGCCCCCCCCCCTCCGCAGATTGCCCCTTTCCCCTGGAGTCCTCTCCCCTCATCTTTCCTTAAATTATGCATGTTATTGTTTATAGTTTGTCCTCTTATAAGTCACAACAATGCCTAAAAATTGTATCTATTATCATGGCGCCCTCTGAAAATTAATGCTAGGTGGCGGGTGGAATCTGTTGTTAGGGTATTTTTTAAGTATCCATAAGTTTAACTCAAAGATATAGATATTTTTGTTAAAAGTTTTTCAATATTACCTGTTAATATGGTTTAAACATACCACTAATATCAGCTCCCCCGGGGGGGTGGGGTCTGGTGCCATGTGGTGATGGATGGGGGTGATGCCATGGCGGTGTGGAGTGTTTTGTGGGGCACCATGACACGTTTGGGTTGCAAAAACTTATTCACGGGATTTAAAGGCATAATTTTTATTAGGAAATGCCTGAAAGATGTCTTGGGGGAGATGTAGCGATGTCAGGGGGGGGGGTTTAATATCATCCATAATTTACAAAGCTGGTAAGCATTGTCATTGACTAGTATACTGCAGAGCGTATGGATAAGGTGGGAGGTGTTAAATGATTTTTTTTGCTAGAGGGGAAGTGAAATCTAACAATACTCAATGAAACTGTACATTTCGTTAAGTCATTTAAAGAAATCTCTTAATATGGTTTAAATTTATAACTAATATCAGGTCATCCAGGGGGCAGGGGTGGAGGAGAGGGGTTGGTGTCACATGACTGCCATGGCGGCGTGGAGTATTTTGGGGGTGATCATGATTGATTTGGGTTGCAAATACTTGAATCACGGGATTTAAAGACATACTTTTTAATATGAAATGTCAGAAATACGTCTTGTTGGAGATGATGTCTTGCCAGGGTTGGAAGGGGGAGGAGTCATGTAATTCCATTGTGGGCGAACTACAGCTTAGAAGTTAGGGTGGACACATTAAGGGATTTTTCCCATGGAAGAGGTGAAAATCTAACAGGTACTAATAGAAATGGATATTTTCCTTAAAAGCTCTTAATATGTCTTAAATTTGCATCTAATATTAACCTTATTCCTCCGATATTGCAAGCTAGAGGGGGGGGGGGATATTGTCGTGATAGTGTGAAATCAAATATCCCCCGTAAAGAAATATGCATTTTCGTTTTATCGTTATTAATATCTTGAGAGCAAATGTCTCCTTGAGTGTATCAAATTGGGAGATTAACGCATCACTCTCATGAGTGCCAAAAATGAGGAATCTTAGCTGTCATGTAATAGGTTAATTTTAGAATATGGTTCCAGATACAAAATACTGTGAATAACAGATTAGTCATTCAAGTTAAGGCACAATGCCATTCAGAGGGAATGACCTTTCGAGTCCTGGTGGGGTCAAGAACTATAGATAAAGAAAAGAAAAAATATGAAAGGTGTTTCAAGCGAAAAAATGAAATACCGAAAAAGAAAATTTCTTGAGTCTTTTGGGCGAAAAAAGTATTACGTGACAGTCTTGCACAATAATTATGTGACCTTACATAAAGTGCGTGTCACCTTTTAAGTTAATGAAAAAAAAAAACGCTTTGGAGGTTTCGGGCAAAAAAAGTTTTAGAACACAGCGTTGCACAATAATTACGTTATGTGTGTGCTCTCACTACGTAGCAAGTGGGTATTCGCCCATGGGTTCCTGACACAAGGTTACATAAAATTAAGTCAAGAATATTAGACCTGACAGTTTGAAACGGGGTAACTCGTATGACGTCATTGGAGTCCAGAGAGGTGTGTCATGGAATCATGCCAAGTGTGTTCCCTTTAATGGAACTGATGACAGCTTTGTGCAGGTGCGAGGGGTTAAGAGCTGGGGATGGGAATCTTGCCAGCTAGGAACAGGTGCAAGGGTGTGTCGTGTGACGTCAGAGGGTATGCGCTTGAATCCCATGGGAAAAGGGAGGTTTTTTTTTAATCTGGGGACAGGTGCGAGGGTGTGTCATGTGACGTCAGAGGGCTGTCACAGAAAAAGGGATTGGGGTACTGTGACATCAGAGGGCTCCGTTTAAAATCCTATGTTATTTTTCCTATGGCTGTCGTGACGTCAGAGAAATAATATAAACCAATTTAAAGCGTGAGGGTGTTGCCTTACGCAACAGGGTTCTGTTTAAAATCCATTGTTATTATCCGAGGGATCCCAGGGAATAGCCTAATACCTACAACCTTAAAAAAAAGTCCGGATCGGGACTCAAGGGGGTGGGCTCCGTTTGAACCTTAAATGATCCCACTACTTTTCTCAAATCTGTTGCGGATAGGTTTGGGGGAAAGAGGGCATGGGGGGGGTAGTTGCTCTTCAATGTCTTGACTCTTAAAAAGTGAACTAGAACCTTAAATGTCCAATCAAATGAGCCCTCTATGAAGTTTATACAAGCATCCCTGTCATATGAGCCATACATGCCTTCAGGGCATAACTTAGAATGCCTTCCCCTGGGCCCTGGGGGGTTGTATTGACACCGGAGTTTTTCTTATCCCACCTTTGAACTATTTCTAACAAAATGTATATCCCAAAATTTTCATCAGATGGGTTTGGAAAAAGAAGGTGTTGAGGGGGGGGGGGGTAGTTGCCCTCGGATCTCTTTTGACTCTTAAAAAATGAACTCGAAATTTCATTTTCAACTCAAATTAGCCCTCTCTGAAGTTTATACGAGCATTCCCTTTCATAAGAACCATATACGCCCCAAGGCATAACCTTCAACGCCTGCCCCCGAGCCCTGGGGGGTTGTGTCGACACCTGAGTTTTTGTTATCTGACTTTTAAACAATTTTTAACAAAATGGCTATCTCAAATTTTTTATCTTAAAAAGAGCAGGGGGGACTCGTTGCCCTCCAATCTCTTTTGACTCTCAAAAACTGAACTAGAAATTTCGATTTCCTATCAAATTAGTCCTCTCTGAAGATCTTACTAGCATCCCTTCCAGAATAACCATATATGCCCCTAGGGCAAAACTTAGAACGCCTGCACTCGGGCCCTGTGTCGACCCCAGAGTTTTCGTTATATGGTCTTTGAACTATTTTTTTTAAAAAAATGGCTATCTCAAATTTCTTATCGGATGGGTTTGAGGAAAAAAGGGCGTGGAGGGGGGGGGGGGGGCAAGGTGCTCTACGATCTCTTTTGACTCTTAAAAAGTAAGCTAGAACTTTCAGTTTCCAATCAAATGATTTCTCTTTGAAGTTTATACGAGCATCCTTTCCATAAGAACCATATATGCCCCCAGGGTATAACTTAGAACGCTTGCCCCCGGGCCCTGGGGGGTTGTGTCGACACTTGATTTCTTGTTATATTATCTTTTAACTAATTTTAACAAAATGGCTATCTCAAATTTTTTATCGGGGGCATTTGGGAAAAAAGACGTGGGGGGGGGGGGAGGGTCTGGTTACCCTCCAATATCTTTTGACTCTTAAAAAGTGAGCTAGAATTTTCAATTTCCAATCAAATGAGCCCTCTCTGAAGTTTGTACAAGCATTCCTTTTATAAGAACCATATATGCCCCCAGAGCATAACTTACAATGCCTGCTCTTGGGCCCTTGTGGGTTGTGTCGACAGAGGAGTTTTTGTTATGTGATCATAGAATTATTTTTAACAAAATGGTTATCTCAAAATTTTTATCGGATGTATTTGGAAAAAAAGGGCGGGGGGAGTAGTAATCTATATAAAGGTTTCACGCCTACAAGGAAATATATAAGAATATGTGGGTAGTTTCAACGGGACAAGACTTGTCTGACAAGTTTCTGAGGCAACACCCATTTTCTGGTCCAATCCGCACTTCAATTGCAATCCGCAATTTCTCCCGCACAAGCATGCTTCAGGGAATCGATGATGTATATTTTTTTTAAAATAAACTCAGTGTTACTTAAATCAGAGACATTGGATACAGAGGGTACTCCATATATGGAAACTCAATTAACATAGGTATAGTAATCGGATTCAATTTAAGGAGAGATTTTCAGTGTAGTTCATATTTGTAAGAGAATTGAATTCAGAGAGAGAACAGATATTTTTATACTCTATTATTTGACCAGATATTAGCATAGAAAATGGGTGGTATGTTTAAACTATCTGAGCTTGATGGTGGTGCCGATAACAACAATAGTACAAGGGTAAGATTACCACACGTAACAGGTCCCGTTACACGTGGATGTAGACTATGGTTTTGTGAGCACAAAATATACGTTAGATTCGTAATACCGCAAATAATACATGAACTGGGGAAGCAGCTATGTTTTCCAGTAAAGTTGAATATTGATCATATAAACGTCCTTAAATCTTCTGGAAATACAATAATGAAATATATCGAGGAAAATAAATTGTATTAGTGATTTTTATTATTGTTGTAATTATATTTCATAAAATTGTTTCTAAATCGAAGATAATTTTTTTTTTAATAGAAGGTTAGCGTATATTTTTAAAGTAGAAAAATAATCTTGGTTAGTCTGAAGCTGGCTGTGAAAGCGTTAGGACTAAAAACTGGATAGATTTGAGAAATAGAAAATTATAGGGAATCTTGAGTTTATGGAAAACCTTTGACTCTAGATGATGATTTTCTGGAGTTATCTATTCAAAAGAAGATATTTTCTCAGGGAATGCTTGTCGATATAATGAAAACTGATTCTCCATCATTAGACTATTGCATGAAGCTTTTCTGTCGTGGTCCAAAGGCATTTACACAATTTATTGACATATTAATCACGAGAAGACAAAATGATATTGTGGATTTGCTTTTAAACAAACTAGCTTAGAAATTTAAGACCATGATTTTTCCACGAGAAAGATGTTGTTCAAAGAGGATTTACACCTCTCTCTCTTTCTCTCGCTCAATTAGATCGTAGCTCAGTTTCATTTTGGCGGTGAGAGTGACAACACATGAAAAATGTTCCATACATGTCCACTATGCATGTACACACTGGCCAGCTGGTCATCATGTGAGAATTGTACAATGACTGATGAGTATGATGAAAAGTGCAGATTATGCAACCAGTGTAAATTGTATAGAGGATTTTCCATACAAATTAAAGGTTGTAATTCCTGTCTTGAAGAGATCTGTGACTCTCACCCTAGAGGACACCTATGTTCTAATTGCCACTATGATAAATGTAATCACTAGGAGAATATATATCCTGGTATGATTGGAAAGAATCCTAAACGTGAGTTTATTTTATTGCTAAGAGATTGGTATTGTGGTGGCTTTAGATTGTTTTGGGAGAAGCCAGGTCTACGATTCAACTGTTGGAATAACAAAAGAATTTGGTTTCTACGTCATCGTTGTGAAGGAAAGCCACATGTCTTAGTCATTAGATCCTGTACTCGCTTCTGGTTTTGAACAATAGTTTTCCCACTGCTCTCAATAAAGTTGCTGATCTGTGGAGTGTAGAATTTATATGGTAGGCCAAGAGGATAAAAAAAGTCGATATTCTTCGCTGTTTGAAAGATGCATAGCCAATTACCTGTCATTACGCTCGATGTACTGCTATTAACAATGATTAGGACATTGTTAACACTTGGAATTTTTTCAATAAAGTCCGATGGTATGCAATAGGACTTATATTGGGACATGTATAAATCCATATTAAATACACTGATTATTTGGTTTGTGTTCATGGTGCAGAGTCTAGTAGAACACTGCCGTCGGGTGTGATTTCCCAATAGTTTTCAAATTAAGTCAGTGATATTAATGTAATACTTTTAGTCAAAGCGTTGGCAAAAATGCACTCTAAACGTACATTCCCTATTCATACTATGCTCATATCTAGGGTACCAGACAAATCCGAAACAATTACACTACGATTTTTTTGAGAACATTGAGTTAGTTATTCTATTTTCAAATCGTTGAGAATCATAATATAGGAATTGCAAGGTCAATTCATACAGAGTTCTGTAGGTTTTTTAGCAAATGATAAAGTGTACAGTGGAATTCCATTCACTTTGCACACAAGGCTAGATAGACCAACAAAATTAAAATCATGGAAGGGTGAAGTCGAAGATCGAATGGCACTATCACTCTTCACAAAGGCCAAAGCGAGTTTCGATGGGATTTCTCCATTGATAAATGACGAATCGGTATAACTGCGAGAGCCAGTGGCAATGTTACGTTGATTGGGGATCGTATGGGGGACAAGAAGTTTAATATTGTTACCATTAGTGCTCAGCCTTTCCATTGCCAATGCAACCCAGCTCATAACCTGTTTATTCCGAACATGAAGAGTTACTAAAGTGATAATGACACTTGCGGCAGGTACAGTAGCAAGTGTTTCCCTCAAAATAAATTTAATGGAATTACTTGTAACTTTAAGTCAGTCTTAACATTGGGAGACAACCATTTAGATGTATTAAATATCTCATGATTTAATTTTCCAACTAGATAATACTCCTGGGTCACTGCAGCAGTTAACTCACCATCAGTATCAACACCTGATCTATATTCATAGCCAAGTGCCTGTCCTCTCAACTCCTTATATGCCTTTGGAGTCATCATCATAAATTGCATTTAGCTTGCATAGTTGGATAAATTATTGCTAGTGCTCACCAATACTCCATTAATGAATATATTAATTTGTTTGAACAAGTTGTGTAGGATATAGATTTCATAGGACGGACCATCGGTAGCACTGGGAGTTGTATTGTCTGAATTTTATTCACCACAACATATAAATCAATAAATGTAGATGATAAATCAATGAAATGATCTTCATTGGAAAATATCTGAAAGTGTATATTTTCCGAGAGGGGTTGTTGAGGATGAAATTGTTCATTGTAACAATATTTAACACTAACATCAACATTTTCAGCATTGAACAGATTCAATGAGGAGCTGATTAATGGATGCGATTCTTTGTGGGGGAAATAGGTCATCTTAAGAGAAGAAACCCGTCTTTGATCTAACAATCTTTTTCTTCTTCTTCTTACTGTCTTCTTCCCTTTATTCCTCAAAGTCATTGTTAGTGTCTTTCGCTTCGCACCTGGGTAGAAACTGATGAGTGAGTGATGACAACGCACCATTTTTAATCCCTTCCCATTTTGCTAATATATTAATTGCTCACCAACGGCTCTTGCTGAAGATTTAATATTTTATTCAACAATCTCGTTGAAATTTTTACCCGCTCGCCAGTCCTGTACTGTCGAGGCAGCAAAATTTGATGCAGCAGGTACAAGATATTTTCTGGCAAGGGGTAGTGCAGAACGAAATAGCCTTGCAAACCAACTACCAAGACCATAGCCAGACATTGTAGTACGCCCCTTGTAATAGTCCAATCCATGATCTATTTGACGAGGACTCAGAGCACCAACATAGCAGTCAATATCCCGACAGACACATGAATCTCTTCTATTGTGCATCGTAGGCAGTGACGATGGGTCGAAAATGACATGTAATCACAGCCAAACCTTTTGATATTGCTAGAGGATCACCTAATTCAGTTCTTAGTGTTAACTGACAGAGTTCCAAATAGGACGTGTTTATGGGAGTGAAGATGCTTTATATTGTAATGGTGAATATAATCTTGATTGCTTTTTCGTTCAAGAACACGTAGGAGGGGGAGATTTGAATTACCAACTCTCGATGTTTCCACAAAGGACGCATAGAGAAATATACAAGTGTCCGAGGAGAAGGTTGGTGGATACTCAGTAAAAATAACATTAGTGTTTCCTGCACTTTTACCATTGATTATATTAAGTTAAAAGCCAAGAACATCTTTTAGACTATCATTTGAGAATAACCTTTTCATTGGCAATGGGTGAACTCCAATGTAGATATTGCCCTCTGCCTTTGAATAGTTCAAATGAAACGCTCCTTTCTTGCGAGCGGAAATTTTTTTATTGACAGAACGACATAAATCATTCATACAACTGAGTTCCTCGTATGGTAATTCAACATATGGATAATCCAACAAATTGATCTTTTGAATTTTATATTGTTCACTGGCGGGTGGCCACCAATCATAGGGTCAAATTTTTATATCATATATGCGATCTTTTCTCAGGATATTATAGATATTTTTGAGGATACAGTAGTTAAGAGCAACTTCATACGAGCCGTCGAATTGATGGAGGGAGACTTTCGTTCAAAAATGACTTGTTTTATTCAAATCATTGTGGAGAGGATCGGAGACGTTGGCCATAAATGTTACATAAAAATCATTGGGAATTGTTCATGTCTTCGACACCAATACAAGAATCAAAATCAGAGTTGTATCCTAGCCAACAAACAAGTAACTGTTTCTTCCCCCTCTGAGTACGACTCTTTATTATCTTTTCAATTTGATAAATTGCACTATTATTTTTAACTTATTGCAGTTCATAGTCATAAAAGCCGCCGAGAATCTCTTCATCTTCGTTGTCTCGTAGACGATAAGTTATGGGTTTAGTGTCTAGGATTTTTGCCACTTTAAAAAGTTCAGTGGACCACAAGTAATTGCTCTTTTCAAAAACAATATTTGCTCTATTAATTCGAACAGTATCACCAACATTGAATTTTTCTTCACAATCAATTCATTGGAATATTGTTTAAGAAAAGTATATATGTATTATGATCTTCTTGTGGTTGACTCAACCCCAACTTCTATTGGGGCTGAGTTGGACAATAATCGATGGAGTCGTTGATTTTAAATTAACGTGATTTTTTTCTAAAACAAGAAAAAAAGCAGATGTTTTTTTAATTGTAAAATATCTTGAAATTAAAAGTCGAACAGTTCTTATCAATCGTTCGGCCAATGCAGCCTTTATAGGACTATGACTATGATAGAGCATTGTATTATATTTCATTAGTACTTTTTCGACATGTGGATTAACAAATACACTACCCCGATCCGTCTTGTTCAAGAATACTTTCTATAGCCTGAGCAGCTTGAACACCTCTGTTTGTCCGCAATGGCATGGCATATGCATAGCCACTAAAAACAATCAGTGCAAGTAGAATGCACTTGTATGGTGTATTGTGACGCTTTTGTATCTCATCTAGAGTTAAGAGATCTGCTTGCATTATGTGCAGTGGTAAAAAGGCTTTAGTTTTTCGATAATGATTACCACGAAGCCTATGATTTCGATGTAGAGTGTAACTTGATTCATCTTGTAGATAGTCTTGTACACTTTTAGTGTGAACACCAGTGACATTGGAAAGTGGTGGGGGAACTTAAACTTCCCGCTTCACCAGTATTTTCATAAACAAGTTTCAAAACTTCAACCATTTTGAACGCAAACACGTATTATAATATCCGCTAACTTTTTGTATACTATCGGATGAAGATGATGATGTTAAGTTGATATCAATACGTCTTAGCTTTTGTCTACCTATCAGCGGTCTCGTGCTCGTCATCGTCAAATCAATGTTTTTACTAGGTGTGCTAGTATTTTCCAAGATTGATTTAAAATCTTCTTCTTCTTCTTCTTGTTTTAATGTTGATGATGACGATGGACTATATTCATTTAATTTTTATAAAATTTGCCAATTGCTAATAAGACTTTTGGTGAAGTTGAATGTATTTAGAAAGTTGTATAGATGACTATCAAATTACAAAAGTCCTATACGATTTGTAACCATATCATGGATTAAATCAAGTAGATTATAGCTCCTCCCTTGCATTATAATTCGTTTCCAATTGTTATCAAGTTGAATATTATCTTAACCACTTTCCATGACATATGTTATGAGTCGTTTACTTTGTTCATGATATAAGTGTGGCATTAGATTGCCAATGCTCGACACTATTGAATTCAATTCCTCCTCCTCCTTCTTTAATTGTATTCCTGCAGAAGAATCTTGATGAGAGCATTCTTTTTTGTGGTCACTACCGCTCGAATTGAGCGGTCTTACACAAGAGGGTTAATACTGTTCCGTTTGGCAAATCGCGTCTAGATAATAAAGCAGTTTTTTATCATCCCCAGTACTCTCAGTGCCAGTGAATTTACTCAGGCTTTCCTCAAAGTCTTCCACTGGTGAAAGAGCAAGTTCTATTGGAGTCAATTTATAGGGTTTAGCCATATAGATAAAACTGCTTACAAGTCCTGCAATTATTGGCAGTAAAAGTGTAAAAAAGATACCGCCTGAAGACGACGTTTCCAATTAAAAAATTTTCCTTTCTTTTTACAAGCCAAGGCACGTACAATGGAACGATGTTGCTTTGCCTGTTGCTTAACTACTTTTGGCAGTTGAACATCGGTTAAATTTAAACAAAGTTCAGATATTAGATTAATGAAATCATTGTCAATACCATGTTTGAGTATGGGTTTTCTTAGTGGGGGTTTTGAAGTGCTTAGAACGGAAAATAAATGTCTATTTTCCTGTAGTTTCTTTAGAGTCATGATGGCAACTAATAGCCTTTTTTACTGTTAGATAGATATACACTGGAAGATATACTGTAATTTCATTGTCAAAAATAACTGTGACTACACGTAAATCCTCGGGTGTATTTTGATTAAGATCCAATAGAATGTAGTCGTAGAGTTTATTAGTTGCCTGTTTGTACATTGATAGTATAAATTTTGGAGCGCTAGGGTATATTTGTTTATTGAGAGTTAATAGTGAGCTAAAGTCACGAACAACTCTGTAAATGGTATAGTATGTACAGTTCAAAGCAAGTATTTACAGACATTTGCTCTGATGAAAGATTCTGTAGAACTAGAGTTACGAAAATATGATCATGATGAGAGCGAACAGTAAACAATTGTAGCATATCCTGAGACCGTTGTGCAATGGAATCAGCTGAATCATCAATAATCAGCCCAACTTTAGGCTCAAAAACATTTAAAACAACAAGTTCCTGTATGAGTTTTACCTGCACTGATAAGGAAATAATTTTTATTTTATTGTTCGACTCCTACCAAACAATGTAGAAATAGTGGATTTTTTTCGGCCTTTCCATAAACATTTTGTCACAATTTTTAATTATTTTAGTTAAGAGTTTCGTTTTGCCTGACATTGATGGACCACACAGAAACGATCTGAATGGTGTTTTAAATTGATACATATTGCTGTTCGCTTCAACAGCTCACCTACAACTAACTGTAAACTATAGATGTCTAATGACTAAATAATTTCCCTATTACTACTACTCCGTTCAAAGAACAAAACCAACAAAGAATAATATTTTCTTTTATTTTTTACATAAAAGCAGCACTTCATACAAATAATCATAATGCAATTGGAAAAAAGCACTATATTTAATAAATACACTTAATCAAGATTTTTTTATTTATTTATAACAAAAACAAAAACAATGACATTTATTTGAAATAGGCACTAGGAAAAAACTTTTTTTTATTAATCAATAAATACACTTAAAATAATATCACACTTTTTATTTATTTATAACAATAACAAAAGCTTTTATTTGAAATAGGCACTAGGAAAGAACACTTTTATCAAACAATAAATACACTTAAAATAATATCACTTTTTTTATTTATTAATTTTATTTACAAAAAAAATGCATTTGATTAGCATCATTTTTAATTTGAAATGGAGTCCGCCCATCCCCGGAGGGGACGGCCACTCTGGTGGCCGAGCGCGGGGGGCCTACAGCGGCGGTCCGGGCCGAGAACATTAAATTATGAAGAAATAACTCTGCTTGCATAAGCACACACATATTGAAAATTTATAAATTTTGAAAAAAAAATTCCCAAAACCCACCACTACCCACCTTCTACTATGAATGAATTTAAGTTAATTTATCCAGATCGAGTTGTTTTCTGTACTCTATACATTCAACTCGATCTGAAATCATGGAGTGTCCGTTTGGTAGTACCTTTCACACCATCCTCAAGTACATAAGCTTTGTCTGATATGGCCGACATTGCGTTTTTTTCAACTCTAACTGTGTAGTTTTTAAATTGTAAAGAGCGCATCGCCATAACGTTCGCTCTTGGGACTAAACTATGTTCCACAAAGTTTCTATAAACAATCATATTGAAATTATTTTTACGATGTGTGTAGGCACCCCCTCTCAAACTTGTTTGATATCCTTGTTGTGCGTTTCCACAGAGTATACCTTCGGCCCAGGAAACACACCACTGAATATCAGACCGCTTTCCGTTTCAGATTTTAATATTAACAATTGATTTGGGGCCTGGCGTTTCACTAGCTCTGGATAGAGGGATTCATTCCAGTTGGTGTAGTCCATCCAAGAGCTAATGTACTCTCCATTTTCCAAATCATTCAATAAATTTGCAGTATTAACTTTTAACAGGAGTGAATCAGTGTCTCCATAATACACTTGAACTTGTCCCTCAATCGGCCATTGTACCTTGCATACATTGTAATAAAGTGACAACATGAGTATTTTTAATTTCCGTTATTGCACTCCCGCCCGCAATATTTTTATTTAAAATAACGTTTCTTTTCTTGTGATGTAGGAGCACCATATTATAGTTAATGATTGTGAAAGATGTGAAGTTTGGGTCGGCGATGATTCAAGCACAATCTTTGGGATTGGTTACAATGTCATAGCGACTTCTGTTTCGTACGCTTTCGCATATTATACCAAAGGCTGAGTTTAAAAAGAGTATAGATTTCCTTTTCAACCTTCGTTTCCGCTTGTGAACGTTTACTTACAAAGGTGTAAATAAACGTTTTCATATAAGGCTTTTGATCAAATTGGAGGGCTCTATGAGTCTTTGTGACCTTTCAACCATCGGACACCATCCAACACAATAGCACGGGGTGAAAAAAGATATTCTGTTTCAGGTTAAGGTCAGCAATAAGTTTTTGCTTTGAAGGCACCCAGTCAATACTCCCATCCTCTACTAAAGATAAATTGTAAGGAACTGAAAGATTCCTTACCCACCGGTCTATTTATGCACGGGAAAACAAAGTCTTTTACCGAGTCATGAATTACCATGGGTATCTCACCGTCATTTTCAAAAAACCATCCTTGCACCCCATTCTCCTCAACGGTAGCAATGTTGGGGTAATTTGAAGTACAAGGATTGTTAAGCCATTTGTAATTGCCACAGGGCAAACAGTGGTGAGACATCGCCAACAGATAAAGGGAATTCATATAAAAAAAACTGCATCTGACTTTTGATCGGTGTGCTGTCCGGTAGGATCAGTTTTCATGATGCGGTCCCCGTGAAAAACATACCCTTCCCTAATTGATCTCTCTACAAACAGATGTTGATCTACGTCGGTGATCAAACCTATTTCTGCTTTGCTGATATTAAGAATCAGGTCCATCACCAGTTGAGGAGTGGAAAAATAATACCCTAAATCCAACCCAAATTCCTCAGAGATTTTATCTGTGTTTTTGCACCCAATGTCCAGAAGAGTCAATAAATCACTAACCAAGTATTGTTTACAGTAATCCCATCCAATTTTACATCCTCCCTTTGCCCAAAATCTCTTGGCAAATTCATAGTCACCAGTGGTGCATTGACTGTCCATAAGGGAATTGTGAAATGCTTCGATAGACGGTAATGACGCCTCATCTAGCCTTGAGGTAGAGTTGTAGTAATCATATGCGTATATGCCCTTACACATTAATAAATCATACATTTCATCATCGGGGAAGCGCTGTTTAAGAAGGGAGAAACTATCAAAATTGTCGCTTTTCTGTACCTGAATCAATTGACTTAGAGACTCGGAGAAGAAACCAAAAGATTCTAAAAAACGGATTTTGTTCAGGCAGGTGTTACCCTTGTCAACTGTTTTCCACAGGAATTCTAGCAGCAGCAGCTTCTCTGATGATTTAGGTATTATATTATAGGGAAAAGAACCATCTACCCATGCGTTATCTACAATTCCACCCTTGGTCCTGCGGGTCAACACCGGTAAAATAAACATTAAATCGTAATTGGAATTGTGTATAAAAACCGGTATGAAATATTGCTGACAAACTTTTATATTGCACGATTGATGTGCAACCCCTCTAAAGTTACCCTCTCCCGATGAAATTTCCTGCCATAAATGATCATGATCAATCACCTTCCCCTTTCTCCCTAGTACTATCATCAAATTCTCCCTTGCAAACCCAACATATTTTACGTTTTTTAATGGCCAATCTGTCATTTGGTGATAGAACCATAAGATAGTGTGTATAGTGTATGAAAGAAATTGCGCCATTCGCTATTTTAATCAGACTGGTCAATGCCGTGCGCATGAAGTCTTCCCACCTAACGACTCAGCTACATCCAGCAATTGCATGATGCTACTAGAGTCTCTGTGAGCGTGAGCGTAAGAGACCCCTATGGCTTCATGTATTTTAATACGATATGGATTTGACGAATCGTAAACGTCTGTGAAATTGGCCTCGCAGTCCAAAGCGATCTCGTTGCTCTGCAGGAGCGAGTTTTGGAAATTCTTAAAAAGCAAGATCGCTCTATCTCCGCTAACCGTTTCCACAGCCTGATATCCATGACGTTTACAGTGTTTCATGTGATGCTTTAGCTTTAAATCAGGCCAACATCGGGAGAGGCATGTTGGACAATAGTAGCGAACACCCCGATCTTTACCCTCACTTAAAACCCTACTAATATCGGTAATTGGATTAAAATGTCCAATTGAATCAGGCCTTGAAGGAGGCGTGTATAGAAGCCAGACCCAATGCTTCACTGATTCAATAGACGGAGCCCTCACTGGAAGTAATACGCCCTTTTTATCAGAACGCTGAGCCTCTTGAAATTCTGTTTCATACTCTAGCACCGTAACACCTATCTGTAATTGTTCATTAGCTCGCTCAAAAATATCTATCCCTTTTAATGTTACGGGAAATTGACCATTTAATCAATTGAAATCTACTTTAGGAAACTTTGACCAATCCCCATTAACTACCAACTTGTCCAACTTTTTCTTAGTAGCATTATCACGCAGAGGTCAAAAAGGCCGCAATCAAAAATGCATACTTGATACACTGTAGCCTAGCATCGAAACAGATTCGTTGTATTCCTTTACAACCCTCTAAATCAGAACTATATTTTAATTCAATAGCCTTCCCCCCCATGCCCACCTCCTAAAATAAAATCTTTTTTTAATCTACAAATATTAACGTTTAAATTTTCAATGAATAAAAAAACCCACCCATTACCCCCCTCATTATAATTGTCCAGTTTAGTTACGATGCTGTTGACCCAATCTAAAAAAAAACTTCATAATTTGCCAAATGCGGGCGAATTGCTAACATTTCTGTATGTATTTTCAATAGAGTTCGCTCGCATTTTCATTTAAAAAATATATTTTTAGTGCTATTGACGCTTTTAAACTGTCCCTCCTTCCCCACACCCCCATCTGTTGTTCAAGAAGGGCTCGAATCTTGTTAACTTAGGAATGAGTAATAGCCAGGGGGTATGTTACTATACCCCTGACAATAAAGAATTTAAGGGGTCACCGAAAGTGGCGGTGTAGACATTTGGTGAAAGGCAGAGTTAGACAAGAAAAAATCTGGTAGTGTAAATGTTGGTGACGCTAACGTTTCACTATCCCAACTCTGGTCAACCTCAATAGTGGGGGGTGGCATAAAATCTTTAGTAGAACCACCACCAGTCTGTTAAATTGCAATAGTGGGGCGTGGGGTGAAATCCCCCAATTCACTAAGGATACCTTCCAGGGTGTTTGGGGATAGCTGATCAAGCCAGCCAGCATTGTCTTGTGACACAATTTGATTATGTATATTAGCATGCGAACCCGGCTTAGATGCACTTGAGGGGATATCCCCTTCATATTAATTTATAAACCTATTTGTCCATTCCGAGTCCTCGTTCATGTCTATATCACAGGTTAAGTCCTCTAAGCTAGCTATATCCTCAAAACAATAATTTAAAAAGGCCCTTTGCCATTCTAGGTTATCATCATCTACAACACTATCTTGAAAATCCGTTGGCGGTGTTAGGATTGGTGAAGGCTCATTGAAAATAACTGATTCTTGAGCTGGTGTTCATGGAGGCTATAATTCACCGATATTAATCTATAAAAACAGGATTTATTTTCCATGTGGAATATCCACTATTTTATAAAGTCAAAAAATAAATTATTAATCAGCTCTATGGTCATTTATGTAAAATATAAAAGGATTTTTTTGTCCCCCTCCATCCCTCTTCTTTTTCTTCATCAATTAGCCCATGAGCTAATACACACACATACAACTAGCTGATTTAAAATTATTAAGGGGAAAAATACGAATATGTAGCGTAATCAAAGTTCGTGTAAGTGTAAACCCCCCTGTTCAATGAATAATTAAGAAAATTGTCTCTTTCTGAAAGAATGCTAAGCTAAAAGACACGGCATTCGCGTCGATCAATTTTCGCGTAAGTGTAACCCCCCTCCTTGTCCAATTAACAATTAAGAAAATTGTCTCTTTTTCTAAAAGAATGCTAAGCTAAAAGACACGGTATTCGCGTCGTGCAGTTTCCTTAATTAAGATAGCTACAAAATATGCATTGATTTCACTTTTCATTGCAAGTGCCTAGATCGGGTTTTGCAGTGTAAAGTATTATTTTGCATGTTAATTAAAATGGTTAAAATGATAACAATCTCGAAAGACTTTTTGCTGCAACCAAAGAAAGAAATGAGTTTACTCTTGATTCACAAAATTACCAAAATAAGAGTTTCAGGATATCTACCCCTTCTTGTTTCGTAATTGGAGAACTAAACTGTAGCATTGAAGATAGTTTTTAAACAGTCGCGAATGAATAATGAAAAAATTGTGCGAACGATAAAAAGCTATTTTTTAAACTTGGCTTAATTTCTCGACACATGAATGTCTCACTTGCAGCAAGGCAAGATCGAAAAAACAGGAATCCAAACGCGAGCTAACCACAGCCACAAGGCTCCGTGTCTGATTGGTCAAGGCACGAAGAGACGGACTCCTACGAAACTAAGAGTTAAACAACAATCAACTAGATAAAAAGAGAATTTTGCAATGCGAAATTTTAAGTGTATTATAAACTTGAATAGAAAAATGGGGTTGAAATAGGGTTTTTTGCATCCTCTCCCCCCCCCACCGCAATTACTTCATTACTTAATATACGTAACTATCTGATAAAGGCACTTACGTCAGGAATTGCAGGTAACTCGTCAGAATTCTCCTGGCTATCAGATGGCGGAGCATAGGTGATTACACTCCTCCTGGCCATGTTCAATGATCTAATTAGTTCCACATAGATCTGCCATTGACCTTTGGTCGTTTTTGCTTGGGGTGACTTTGACCATTATTCTCCTTCAATAAAAATTAATATTCAGGTTTTTCGTCATGTAAGTTCTATAGATATGGGGCTAGTAATCTCTTTTTCATCATGCAGGATAAAAGAAAAAAATGTAGGCTTTTTCAAGTAGGAAAAAACACAATTAGAACTTATGGGTATAAATTATTTCCGTCATGATGTCAAATCTGCTTAAAGTCGTAAAAAAGAAACATGACCCCCCCTAAGATGAGGAAGAAAAGTCTAGGCTACCAGTTAATAACACGAACATGATGTAACATAAAAAAATATAACACAATTTGCGCGACATCAAAATAAAATATCTCTCGCGAAACAAAATAAAGGAAAAATGTTTGTTTTTTCCAATTATGAGAAACATGATTTAAAACTTATAGGGTTAAATTCCACTTGCTCAAGCTCATATAAAAAGAAAGAATTTTGTTAGTTCAAGATGGACCATAACCTATCTATATTTTAAATATGATATACATAAAAAACAACACAATTTTGCATATTAGGTCCGACAGGTTTTTATTTAGAATATTTATAATCCTCACCCCCCCCCCCACAATACCAAAGCCCCCTCCACCCCAAGACGTTAAAGATATTCTGCATTTTTAAAGACACGCATTGCTCATTAATCAATTTTTAAGTCTCAAATAAGTGATATTTTTGCAAAGCACTTAAGACGCATTTTACCCAAATTGCCTTTTATACCTGAACGGCTGTTACAAAGCATGTGCATTTTGTGATAGATATGTAGTCGGCTGTCAATCAGAAACCAATATGGCAGATAGTTAAAGGTAACTATATGAAGAAGGTCTCGTTTTTTATAATACAAGAATAAAAAGAAAAAAACATACCAAAATCCTCTTGAAATTCTCCATTTGAATACGAACAAATTTAACAAGTTAGGCTATCTATTCGAATTGTTTTCTCAAACTGATCTAGAAAGAGTTGTTCATCTACATTTTATACAAAAAAAACATGTTTATTTACCCTCCAGCTGAAACCAGTATTTTTTTTTACAGAAAGTACATTAAACTTTAGAACACGTTATACTACAGTTCATATATTATCCAGTATGATCATTCTCTATCTCACCCATTATAAAAACCCGGACAGGGGTGCGAGTGCTCCGGAGAACGTTTTGGCAGATATAAACATGTTAGACATGCTAGACAGTTTCCGACTGTTTCCATCAAAGTGCATTGAAACAAACGGAAATAAAACTAATGCAGAAACAGGCTAAACAAGCTAAGGCAGAAAGAAGTGGGAGGAGCTTTTTGTTCACGAAGACCAGAAATGATCTGCGATAAGCTTACTGGTATATTCTGTCTACTGTGCGTTATACCATGGTCTTTAGTTATGGGTATTGACCCATAGAAAAACCTGTCTGGCACAGGCTTGTAGGTTCTGTAGCACTAGATACCTGTCCGTGGTAAGTCATGTCCCGTTGAAACTGCACTGTATATTAAGTAACCTCTGTATTCCTTGTCGCTGATTGGTCCAGAAAATGGGTGTTGACAGAGAAACCTGTCCGGTAAGTCATGTCCCTTCTGTAGTACTAGATGCCTGTCTGGTAAATCTTGTAATGTTGAAACTGCACACATATTCCGGTATATTTCCTTGTGGGCGTGAAACCTTTATATAGATTACTACTGGGGGGGGGGGCTAGTTGCCCTTCAATCTCTTGACTCTTAAAAAGTAAACTAGAACTGTCAATTTCCAATCAAATGAGCCCTCTATGAAGTTTATACAAGCATCCTTTTCATAAGAAACATACATGCCTTCAAAGAATAACTTACAACGCCTGCCCCGGGGCCATGGGGGGTTGTGTCGACACTGGATTTTTTGTTATATGATCTTTGAACTAATTTTAACAACATGGCTATCTCAAAATTTTTATTGGATGCATTTGCGAAAAAAGGGTGTGAGGAGGGGGGGGGGGTTGGTTACCCTCCAGTATCTTTTGACTCTTAAAAAGTAACTAGAAATTTTGATTTCCAATCAAATGAGCCCTCTCTGAGGTTTATACGAGCATTCCTTCCATAAGAACCATATATGCCCCCAGGGCATAACTTACAACGCTTGCCCCTGGGCCCTTGGGGGGTTGTGTCGACACTATTGTGATCACTGAACTATTTTTAACAATATAGATGTCTCAAAATTTTTATCGGATGCATTTGGGGAAACGGTCGGGGGGGAGGGATAGTTGCCCTCCTTTCACTTTTGACCCTTAAAAAGGGCACTAGAACTCTTGATTTCCAATCGAATTAGCCACCTTTAAAGTTTATATGACAACCCCTTCCATATGAAGTACCTCTGGGAAAAAGAAAATAATAAATAAATAATAACAAAACATTGGAGCCGTATGGCCTTTACTATAGGCAACACTATAGCGTTGCCTCTGAAAGAGCATAAAAAAGTCTCAAGTAGTATGTTAATCTAATTTATAGCTTGATAATGAAAATATCTCCAAATTTGTCACGAAACCCAAGGGCGCTGTCAGAAAATATTTCAGGGGGAGGGAGGCAGACGCCAAAATAACAGTGGTGGTTGGGTGACTGTTGAGGCGGCTTAGGGCACCAAACTACGACTTTACCCCGAAGAGGATGAACGTGCAATCAATTTAAAATCCTGAGAAGCTAATTGATTTAAAAGTATCAATAGCTAGATTTTAGGCTTCCAAGTTGCAAAAGAAGAAATGTCACATGGTGGTAGTAATCGATTCAACCAAGTTGATTCCCAGTATTTGTAATGAAATTAGGCTACGTTGGTGATCTGTAATTGCATATCAGCTATAATGCGGGGGGGGGGTGAGTCATTTTTTAGGTGGGGTAGGGTAGATTCCTACAAAAGTAAATTTTAATGGACAAACTGCTTACTCTTCATGAGGCTTCAGATAACCGTTGAAAGAGGAAGGGGGGAGTTGGAATTAATTAGAATGTTCCTTGCCATGAACTTTGGTCACAAGTGCCTTATTTCTGACTATCATCGACGTTTTCTCCCTCCCTTTAAAGAAAATCCCCCAATCCTTCCTAATACAAGACTCAATACTCGTAGAGCTCCAAATACCCAACTGGACCTGTGTTCCCAACTGTTGACCATGAGGTAGGAAAACTCTTTTGTCCTCTATTTTGTTTCCCATTTTTATAATTGATTTATCTTTTTGTTTTATGTTTATCCCCTAACATCTGTTTTATTATTGTATTTGGTCTGACGTGTTTATGCTAGCTTTTGTGCTATTTTAGCCAATAAATCATATTCTATTCTAAAGCGAGGAAAAGATTTGAAACTTATTTGAACAGATTATTCTTTGTATAAAGGGGGTTGTCTCCTCCTTAGATCTTTACTCTTTACTGTGAATTTCGGCCTTTTTCTGAGTTTTTAAAGAAAATTTGCAATTGGAAAAAAAAAAGTTCAACGCACTCAAAAACTATTTTAATGAGCAAGGTGTTGAGAAGGGGTAGTCCCCCTTATATACAGAGTGATTTATATTTGTTCTAAGTTTTAACTTGCTCCTTACTTTAGTTGAGAAACCTTTTCTATTTGTTTAATTACATTTGGTGAAACTGTAAAGTTTTATGAATACAATAATTTTGGTAACGCAAAAAAATTATCAATATTTCAATGATGTCTTTTTGGATATCGATGGGAAGTCAAATAGCTTGTGTCTATATTACCAGGGGTGATTGTATAGACCCAGTGGGCCTAGAACGTCGGGAGAGGGCTCATTCTAACAGAAATGAAAAGCTCTAGTGCCCTTTTTAAGTGACCAAAAAAAAATTGGAGGGCAACCAGGCTCCTTCCCATGCCACTTTTTCCCAAAATCGTCCGATCAAAACTTTTAGATAGCTTTTGTGTTAAGCATAGTTGAAAGGTCCAACAACTATGTCTTTGGAGATAAAATGATCCCCTACAGCCCCTGGGGGACAGGTTATAAAATTTACCCATTGTTTTATTTCTTATTGGGAAGTATGCATACATTTTCCGGGTAGGGAGGAGAGGACGGATTTTCTACTGGAGAATTTTAAATGGAGAGGATAGTTTCCAGGGGGTGAAAGTTTCAGAGGAAATTTTACACTGGGAGAATTTGCCAGAATTCCTATACAAAATTTCTTTATATGTCTTGCTTTCACTTTACCGATTCAATTTTACGCGTGGAGATGTTAAGGGTAATTTTCCGGGACAAATTTTCGCCAGGATGGAATTGCCCAAAGGATATTTCTATGGAGAGGGGGATTTTTCCGTGGAGGTGGAGCCGGGTGGCATTATTTAAAAAACAATAAATAATTTCTGAGACCACACTGGCTAATTATAATAAAACGAAAAAATAGTAAAAAAGAGAAAAACGAGGATTATACAAGCCAGTGGAAAATGTGGACTAAAATGCAAATATTTCGGTCAAGACTTCTGCTTGACCGTCTTCAATGCACGATAATAATATAAAAATTACTAATAAAAATTAAGGAAAGCTAAACAAATAATTCAAACCTTAAAACAAAGCACAACTAAAATTTGACGACCTTTTCCATGTAACGGTGAAAGGGTAACTTAATAAAAAATACGGCACTGAATTGGAATTCAATCTTTTAATTTATACAAAGTATTTTTAAAGGCCAAACGGTTTCCAAGAAAAACATCACAAATTACGTTACGTTGCAAAATGTGACTTTTTTATTTAAGTAAAACGATCAGAATTAATTAGTTCATTATAAATGGGGCTTAAATAGGTTTCTCAAGTGTCTCTATTGAGAGCTATCAATAGAGACACTGGAGAAACCTATTTAAGCCTCATTTATAATGAACTGATTAATTCTGATCGTTTTTATTTAAAAAAAAAAATCAAATTTTGCAACCTAATTTAATCTGTGATGATGTTTTACCTGGAAAGCGTTTAGCCTTTAAAAATGCTATGTATAAACTAGAAAATCAAATTCCCATTCAGTACTGTATTTTTTTTATTCAGTTACCCTTTCGCCGTCACATGGAAAGGGTTGTCACATTTTAGTTGTGCTTTGTTTCAAGGTTTGAATTTTTTTTATAGCATCCTTGGATTTTTATTCGTAATTTGTATGTTATTATCGTGCACTGAGGACCATTTTAGTCCACATTTTCCACTGGCTTGTATATTCCTCGTTTTTCTCTTTTTTTCGTTTTATTAAAAAACGATCAAAAAAAACAAGTTTTTTCAACTGAAAGTAAGGAGCAACATTAATACTTAGAACGAACAGAAATTATTACGTATCTGAGGGCGGTTGCCCCCTCCTCAACATCTTGCTCTTTTCCATAAAGTTTAAATTTTGTCCCGATTACTTAAAAACGACTCCTGAAACACAAGGGTTGTTTAATTCGAACAATAAGTAATTTTTTTTAAAGTGTAAAAAAATTGTAGTGTGATGAGTGAGGTGTTGAGGAGGGGGCAACCCCCGTCATATACGTAGTAATTTCTATTTGTTTTAAGTTTTAATGCTGCTCCTTACTTTCAGTTGAGAGAACTTGTTTTGTTTTTATTTAATGAAGATTAAGCGAGAAACAATTTTCTAAAGGCAATGGAAAAAGTATGTCAATTAAAGTAAAACTGTATAAAAATGAAAAAAGTAAGTAATTACAAAAAATACACAAAACAATAGCCTATTTACAAAAACTAAGATATAAACTCCCAGCATTAG
Organism: Artemia sp. Qi Xiang Cuo; assembly: GCF_049724085.1. Lineage (NCBI taxonomy): Eukaryota > Metazoa > Arthropoda > Branchiopoda > Anostraca > Artemiidae > Artemia > Artemia sp. Qi Xiang Cuo. Next base: position 33,660,640 of record NC_142809.1, read on the forward strand.
TTCTGTTGAGCAATGCCAAAGGGTTGGACGGAAATTTTTTAACAGTATTGACAGTTTTAAACTTGGTTATCAAACATCAAAATATTTAATGCCTTTAGACTTAGTGTTTATAAGAAGTACCGTAACGCATTATCAAAGTAGTTTGTTCAAAGTAAAATATTAAAACTAAGATTAAGAAAATCAAATCAACATTTTTAATTCAAAATTCTTAATTTAATTCTGAATACCAAAGGGCAATATATTAGAAACCTTTTATACTTTATAACTGTAAAATATTAAATCTTTTCAAAGGGACAACTAAATAAATACCATCACTCCTGGAACAAAACAGATTATAATAAAACACAAACAACGTATCCGTTCAGGAGAAAATACAGAAATTCCCAGCGTTCGATTCAGGGGAAACGTTTCTGGTTTTAGTGGTTTCATTTATCAGTTCATGGATAGTCTGAAAATGCAAGAAAAAGTTGACAGCATATTTCAACCGATATTGCCCCTTATTAAGTTGTTTTACTTGTGTTTTCTATAATTATATGAACTTTCTTGTGTTCTAATAACTGCACTAATTACTAATAAACAAATATATATTTAGGATCACCATACAAAGCTGATTCTTTGACTGAATGTTATAAATAGTTAGGCTCTTTTACTTTTGTTATTGAAAAGGATCGTTATTTACTTACCATTCATTATTATGAACAATTTGATTTTTTTTTCTTTTTTTACTTCAACCAAAGCATATAGAAAAAATGTTTGTGAAAAACTGGTTAAAGGTTACTCAGTCAGAAATTAGAACTTATAATTTCCTTATTATGGGTCAAAATCTATTGGCAGGCAGCCAACAAAGTGGCAAAAAACATTTTTTTTCATAGTTTTTCTCTGTTCTGCTCTCTTTCCTTTGGTTTCCTTATAATTACTTTATAGTCCCAAACTTCCATGAGGGCTTGCCCCCTGCCCCCCGTGCCCACGCCCCTGACATAATCCCCTCCCCCATCTTTGCATAGGTACCATGCTTTCCCTTTTTCATTTTAGAATAATTTTTCAATCAAACACTTATATTTTCAGACGTTTGAAAATTAAACAGGATAGCAAAAGAAAACAAAATTTAAACTCAGTCCAGCTGTCTAAAATAACCCTCTTTGCATCAATGCTCAGAATTACACTGAACATATATGTGTTTAAATGAAATTCTTTACCACAAGTTAAAAGAGAATCTTTGATGAAATGGTATAGTCTTATAAACATTATGCTTTTACTAGCATAGGAAGAAAGGGCAGTAATTAAATGATCTATGAATGGTTGGTTTTTGATGTGTAGTAATAATTGAGACAAAAACTTTGGAAAGTAGTAAACAAAATTATGTCAAGTTAAGTAAAAGTGATAGTTACTAGGGGTGGATTGTTACAAGTGATAAATCACTTGGGGTGGCAACCCTGGACAAAAGAGGATCTCAATCTCAAAAAGAGCCATCTCAATCTTTCTCTCATTATAACCCTAGAAACCAGGATTAAACCAAATTTTTTGTGCAGCCTACTGTTTGAAACACAGTCAGTCAGTTGAGTACCCAAAAACAATCTGTAGGCAATTTCTCTGGAAAACATCTAGCAAATCTTCCTCTATTTTTTCAGAGCATCCATACTTCAGAACCATATCTGACCACTGTAATTACTGTAGCCTCCAATATTCTAATCTTGGTTTGCAGACTTACCTTCCAATTCTTTAAACCTTTTTTCAACTGTGAAAAAACACCCTGGGCCTTGGTCATTCTATTTCTAAAATTTTCTCTGCACCCACTGTCTTTATTAAGAATACTACCAAGGTAAGCGGAGCTGTCCACTTGATTAATCTTTACATTACCTAACATCACCTTTTCATCTTCACTTATTCCTAGCCTTAGCAACTTAGTCTTTGTAACATTAATTTTCGAACCTATTTTAGCCTCCTGAACCCACAAAACATCTAAGAATTCATTCATTTTGCTCACACTTTCATCTAAGATGCTTAAATCATCAACATTAAGTCCATGAATTTTTTTTCTCCATTTGATTTGATGTTATCCTATTGGCTTTCCTGTGCTCCTTAACACAAAGTCCAATAAAATGACCTGTATAAATAGGGATAGAACACAGCCCTGTTTAACTCCTGATTTCATACAAAATTAGCTACTAACCTCATTTTCTGCTTTAACTGTAGCAGTGTTAATCTTATACAAAATACTAATCACTTTAATGTAGTTGTCTGTTATTACAAGGAAAAGACCTTTGCTAAGGCTCTTCTATCAGCTGGATCAAATGCTTGCTCATAATCTATAAAAATGAGGACTAAATATGTTTAATGACTCATGCACTTCTTAATTATTAACCAAAGAGGAAAAATTTGGTCAACACTTCCTCTAACTTTCCTAAAACTGCACTGTTCTTCTGTTAAAACTTTATCTACAGCATCTCTAAGTTTACAAAGTATCATTATGATAAGGCGTATGCTACCTAAAGAAACCAGGCTAATGCCTCTATAATTATAGCACTCACTCTTATCACCATTCCTTTACAGAGGTTTAATTAGGGTTTTCCTAAAATTGCTAGGTACTTCTTCTTCTTCAAAAATCATAATCATAATCTTCTGTAATTTATTTGTAACCTCATAGCCACCATATTTAAAAAACTCATTTACTGCCCTAACAGCACTAGAGGTCTTGTTATTTTTTAATCCTTTTTATACTATCACTGATTCTTTCTCACAAAATACATCTTCCTTCAGAGCCAAGGTGTCATGAACTTTTTCATTTTCCTCTATATCTTTTCCTGTAACTATACCCTGGTTTAGCACATTCTCAATATGTTTAACTGGGACAAGTCCAGATTGATTACTCTCTCTCAATTTAGTAACATGCCAGTGCAACATTTTACTAATATGCCATCTAGCTGTATCTTCCAGATCCCTGGCAGTTTTTATCTATGGCCTCCACTTCTCTCCTCCTTAGTTAATACTTAACTACTTTCTTTACATTCCTCTTATTTTCATTTGATCTATTACTCAGATAATTCTTTTATAAACCCATTCTGCTCTCTATTAAACATAAAGCATTTTCACTAATATTTTGCTTTGTTCCTGACTTTCTTCCATAAGAAACTATCAGCAACTTTAAAAATTATTTTCCTAAAATTATCCCCTCCATCTTCTACATTTTCAAAATTTAGATTCTCCAGTTTAGTATTCAACTATTCTTGGAAAGTTTATCTCAAATTGTCATCCTGGAGTCTACCAATGTCATAACTTTCTGGAAGATAGTTACCCTACCAAAATTTCAGCTTTCAATTAACTCAAGATGCTACTAGATGGTGATCTTTACTTTTACAACAACATAATCAATAAGGTTAGCTGTCTTACCATCAGTGATTTCAATAATTTTATTGCCTAGGCTACATTAAACAAATGAGCTAATATTTATTTCAAAAAAGTTTTTCTGATGGAAGTAAAGAGCCATAGGTCAGGGGAGCTTACAGTTAAACAAATTTTCACATAACTTCCAAATGTCAGATGCCAGGTCAGGTTGAGAAATGTCTGTTCCTGCTGCAAAGAGCTAAGTTCCACTTACATCAAACAAAAATCATTGCTGCACAGAGAACACAAGATATCATTTATAAAACTAGTTCAAATGCACCAACTAACAATGTGCCCCTAGATTTTTGGAAGGCTGGAAACTAGTGCTTGAATCTTAACTGATCTTGTATGAGCTTTTTTGAGAACTATAATTGTATAAGCCTACTAAAAGTTATCAATATAATGGCTGGCTGAAGACATGTTAGAGCCTTATAAATGAAAATTTTTTTTCTGCTCCAAATTGAACATTCTGTTTTTCAGAGGTCAGTTTTTGGTAAATATTGAACAGTTCACATAAATGGCCAATGAATAAAGTGAATATACTGCTCAATGCCTTTTTTATGCTCTTTCCAAATATAATAATTCCTTTACTTGCAACTTCAATTTAAACCTAATCTTCCAACTTTACCTAAATATATTGCCCATATTATATATTTCCCATGCATTTATTGGTTCTCACTTTAGTCACTATTGATTAAATTTAAGGGTAAACCAATTTTAACAAGATTGATGCTAAAAGAGGTATATAAGCTGCATCTAAAATGAGAGAAAAATGCATCATCTTTGAGGGTCCGTAAAGAGTAAAACTCTAGACAAGCTACTTTTTGCTATCTTAGAAAGGGGTTAGCTTAGGAAAATGAAACTTTCAATAATGAATCCCCGGCCAAAACAAAAAATTTCTGGGAAGGTATTGCCAAGCTACTATGTTAAGCTTTTTCTGATTTCTAAGTCTGAGAAATTTGCCTACTTGACAGGTCTATACTATACCTATTGGAATTTGAAAAAAAAATTATCTTAATTTTCAGTTTCCTTTTCTCTAGTTTTAGTTTTGAAAATGCAATTCCCCTGTTATTTGAGTAGAATTTTAAGCCATATTAATGTTTTTTTTCTAAATTTAAGAAATGTATTTGCAGATTTTTGAAACCACATAAATTGAGATGGAGCAAATTTGTCAAGCTGAAAATAATTTCTTTGTACTTCATTTAAGCAGAAGATCTATTTTGCAAGGTTTCAAGTTTAAGACAAAGATTTTTAAAAGATCAGTGCCCTCTAGAGGGAGGAGTGGAGGTAGGTACTTCAAAATAACTTCCTGGGATATGGGCATACTTTAGTCTATAGGTCTATCCCTCAAAGTTTCAATTTCCTAACTTAACCCCTTTCCAAGATAGCAAAAAGTAGCTTGTCTAGAGTTTTACCTCTATAAAGGCCTTAAAATTGAATTTGCAGGTAAACAATTATCATATTCAGAAAAAGCATAAAATGAGCAATTGACTGGTATGTTCAGGGAGTATACCCAATAGATAATATCTAAAAATTTGTATTCTATAGAATGTAAAAATAATATCCCACCATACTTAGTTATTGCCAAAATTATCCAACTAATTAGCTATCTGAAAAATCCTTTTAAGCAAATAAGAAATTATCTAACTAGGACAATAATTAAAATTTAAAAGAAAAATAGTTTTATCTTGCTAGCCAAATACAATAAAGCATAAGAGCCAATTTAGTATCTCGAACTAGGTGGATAATACTAAATAATTAAATAAGTAGTAAATAATTAGATTCATTCAGGGTTCCCTTCAAATCTTTTGGTAATCTGCAGTGGGCCACATAGGGCCAATTTAGCTAAGATGAAAGTGAAAATGTCATTTGTTGCCTTTTTATGCTCTTTTATAATTCAAGAATTGCTTCTGAGGCTAGTTGCATCTTGAGCCCTTAAAGGGGCCCTGAAGGTATTTTTATATGAATAATGAAAGAGCATAAAAAAGCATCAAATGTTTTCAGTTTCATCCTAGCTAAACTATATGGCCAAATGCTAATTTACCATGAAATTTACCTGGTAAATATATATCAAATCATATTATTGAGTGACAACTAAAGTGAATATACCACTTGATGCCTTTTTTAAGCTCTTTACAAATATAATAATCATTTATTGGAAATAAAGGTAAAATTCTACTTTAGTTACTTTTGGCTATCTTGGAAAGGGGTTGGGTTAGGAAAATGAAACTTTCAGGGATGGATGTACATGCTAAGGTTTGTCCCGGGAAGGCACTTTGACGTACCTACCTCCACTCATCCCCCCCTCTATTTAATGGTAAATTACTGCATATTACTAGTTGTTTTTAACTCATATTTCATCCTATATTACTATCATAAATATAAATCACTGCTTACCTTACACAACTTCTGCTTTTAACCTTGTTCATTAAAATATTTTCCAAAATTCTATTTAAATCCTAAGCCATTTAATTTTCAACCCATGCCGACTTTCTTTATGGTATATGAAACCAGGTTTGTTGTGATGTCACACTTGCCTTATCAGAAACCCTTAAGGGTAGCAGGCACATGCCAAACAACTCTGTTGATAAGACCATTTAAACTGTATTAATTAGGGAAAGGATTTGACAAGAGAGGCCAGTAAAAATAACCTAATCCTTTTTAGAGGACAAATCATGTCATGGGAAGATGTTTTTGAAATTCCCCTTCCACCCAAACTTAAAATTTTCTAAAATTCTACTTTAGAAGCTTTTAAAATATTTCTTTAGTAATAAAAGATACAGTGCTAAAAACGTCATAATCGACTTCAGAGGACGCGTTATATAACGGGAAGAGGTTGTTGAAATCACCCCTCCCCCCAAACTCATAATTTTCTAAAATTCTGCTTTAGAAGCTTTTAAAATATTTCTAAAGTACTTAAAGATACAGTGCTAAAAATATCAGAATCAACTTCAGAGGACACATTATATCACGGGAAGAGGTTTTTGAAATCACCCTTCCCCCAAACTCAAAATTTTTCAAAACTCTACTTTAGAAGCTTTTAAAATATTTTAAATATTTCTAAAGCACTACGACATAGAGCGCTACAAACATCTGAATCAACTTTAGATGATAATTTATGTCATGGGAAGATGTTTTTGAAATCCCCCTTCCCGCCAAACTCAAAATTTTCCAAAATTCTACTTTAGAAGCTTTTTAAATATTTCTAAAGCACTAATAGATAGAGTGCTAAAAACATCAGAATCGACTTCAGAGGACACGTTATATCACGGGAAGAGGTTTTTGAAATCACCCTACCCCCAAACTCAAAATTTTCTAAATTTTTACTTCAGAAGTTTTTTTAAATATTTCTAAAGCGCTAAGACATAGAGCGCTACAAACATCAGAGGACAATCTTTAGAGGACGAATTATATTATGGGAAGATGTTTTTGAAAATCCCCCTTCCCCCCAAACTCGAAATTTTCCAAATTTTTACTTTAGAAGTTTTTTTTAAATATTTCTAAAGTGCTAAGACATAGAGCGCTACAAACATCAGAGGACATTTTTATAGGACAATCTTTAGAGGACAAATTATATTATGGGAAGATGTTTTTGAAATCCCCCTTCCCCCCAAACTCAATATTTTCCAAAATTTTTACTTTAGAAACTTGTTTAAATATTTCTAAAGCGCTAAGACATAGAGCGTTACAAACATCAGAATCAACTTTAGAAGACAATTTATGTCATGGGAAGATGTTTTTGAAATCCCCCTTCCCCCCAAACTCAAAATTTTCCAAAATTCTACTTTAGAAGCTTTTTAAATATTTCTAAAGCTCTAATAGATAGAGTGCTAAAAACATCAGAATTGACTTCAGAGGACACGTTATATCACGGGAAGAGGTTTTTAAAATCCCACTTCCCCCCAAACTCAAATATTTCCAAAATTTTACTTTAGAAGCTTTTTCTAATATTTCTAAAGCACTAATAGATAGAGTGCTAAAAACATCAGAATCGACTTCAGAGGACACGTTATATCACGGGAAGATATTTTTAAAATCCTCCTTCCCCCCAAACTCAAAATTTTCCAAAAATTCTACTTTGGAAGCTTTTTAAATATTTGTACAGCGCTAAGACACAAAACGTGCAGAAATTATTTGAAAAAAACTACGTTTTTAAAGAGTTAAAGAGGCTGAATCACAAGTTCGAACGATAAAACGGACAGGGGTTAGGAGGTACAGTTGGGGGTGTGTCGCCCCTCAAACTCCCGCTTTTGCAGCCTTTAGATAAAAAAAAAACAAGTTTTTAAAACTGAAAGTAAGGAGCAACATTAAAACTTAAAACGAACAGAAATTATTCCGTATATGAAAGGGGCTGTCCCCTCTTCAACGCCTCGCTCTTTACGCTATAGTTTTTTTATTGTTTAACAAAAATAGAGTTGTGAGAAAGTCAAACGTTAGCGTAAAGAGCGAGGCGTTGAGGAGGGGAAAGACCCTTTCATATATGGACTAATTTCTGTTCGTTTTAAGTTTTAATGTCGCTCCTTACTTTCAGTTTAAAAAACTTTTTTTTTGTTAAAGGCTGCAAAAGCGGGGGTTTGGGGCGGCAGCCCCCCAACTGTACCTCCTCACCCCTGTATGTTTTAAGGTTCAAACTTGTGACTCAACCTATTTAGTCCCCGCCCGCCCCCTCCCCCTGCGATAAAATACCCATGCAGCTAACCTTTCCACCCTTGAAAGAAAAATTTTATATAAGTTCCAGCATTTTCTACATATTTTAAATTGCGGATGTAAAAAAGAAAAGCAAAATTTCTCAACATTATAGGATTAAACTATTTGAATATGTTTTATGTGGTTACCCAACTCAAAATGTTAAGGGGTTTACAAAAAAAAATAATCAAAACGAATATAGATTATTCGGTACTTGTGCATTATAAATAACCCATTGCTATAGACTGTACAAGGAAACCAGACAAACGGGTATTTGTTAGACAAATGGATCAAAAAACTTGATTTCTTATTACGTTTACAATATTTAAACTGTTGTTTTTTTGGGTTTAGGGAGGGAAAAAAGTATCTAGGTTAGATTACGTATTTAATATATGCTATAATTTACCTCCACTCCTAATGTGCAAATATGTTGCCCAAATTTGTTTCTAGACTATTATATTCATCCTATTTTATTTTATTTCATTAGCAGTAACCAAACTTAACTTCTTTCATGTATGGTGGTGGGTTATTTATAATGCACAAGTACCGATTATTCTATAGTTAAATATTTACTTCCGCCCCCTCTCTCCCCCTCCCTATTTACACGTCAATAATGTCGCGTAGCTTCAAGAATGAAGATTGCTGCACTAAACTATTTGGAAAAAAACATTTGGATTGCTTTAAGAACAAATGGGGTTAGATATCGTAAATTGCTATATTTTCTGTTACAACGTTTTAAAAATTAACTAGTAAATAATACCCATAAAAAACAAATTAGTTGGGGTTATAAAGCTCCGATATATGTTTCATGAAATGGTGCATTCTCGAGGAGATTGAATTTTTTTTTTTTAAATAGTGCTCTGCTAGATATCCTTCCATATGTTCTTCTCTTCTGCCATATTTGGGTATATTTTCTCGAACTTCAAGCCAGTGTCTTTCGATGTTTTGTGTGTGAGCACCTGTTGCAGCGTCAACAAAATTTATGCTGTGGTTGACGTGTAAATGCTAATAGCCCTGGCTAGCCAGGCAATCGTAGGCCCTCCAACAGTCACTGATAATTGTTGTCCCTGGCAGGATTCGGTTTTGGATAATTCCCAACAACTTGGCACTACTTCTATCCGGCACAGAAACCATGAATGAATTACCAGTTCCTCGCTCTATTCCACCAAACACTCAAGCATCCGTGACAGTCTGACCACGATTATATTTACGCTTCCCAAATTTGGCTTCATCTATCTCAACAATGACTCCTTCTCCTCCCAAAGGAGCGGAGTTTGAATGACATATGTACATACAAACCTCTCTGTAGAACTGGCTCCAATCCACAAAGGTTTTTTTTTTACAACAAATAACATTTTTGATCATAAAATTCTCCCTTGGAGGCGGTATTTGAAGCCAAATCATCAAAAAACGGAAATTTTCTAGCAGATAAAGGTGTGAACCAGCCATCCATGTTTTGTCATAGAACGATTTTGAAAAATTATACTTTACCTGAGAATATTCGCGGCTACTTCGGATAGGTATAAGCCTAGACTTCTGGCAACAAAACGAATTTCTATATTTTACGCAAATCTGGCCACAGTTATCATAATTCCTGCTTCTCAATAACATGCTATGGTTATAATACAACTCTAAGACTGCCTCGACAGTAGAAAATTGAATCATTTGGCTTCTTTAGTCCCAGATTGCAGAAATTTAACTTTGGCAGAAACCGTAATGCTTTCAAGTCGGCACTGATGTTTGTTCAAAAAAAAAAAAACTTAAATGAAAGATTGCATTTACTTTATACAAGGATGTTCTTTTTTTTTTTTTTTTAGTTAACAAAATTTACAGATACCTCGCTATTCTTCTTTAATTTTTTAGTAGCCCAATTACCTATAAATAATTATTTTCTGACTTCAAACTGTCCAAATGCTTTACCCCCCGGGGAAAATATCCCCCCCCTCCCTTGGAAAAGAAGACTAGAACTTTACAAAATTTTGAGTTTGGGGCGAAGGGGGATTTCAAAAACTTCTTCCCATAATATAATTTGGTCTCTAAAGTCGATTCTCATGTTTGTAGCGCTCTATGTCTTAGCGCTTTATAAATCTTTGAAAATCTTTTGAAGTAGAATTTCGGAAAAATTTCGAGTTCTGGGGGATGGGGTATTTTAGAAACATCGTCCCATGACATAAATTGTCCTCTAAAGTCGAATCTGAGGCTCTTAGCGCTCTATCTATTAGTGCTTTAGAAATATTTAAAAAGCTACTAAAGTTTCTTTAACATTCATCCATTTAAACTTGTTTACTATATAACTGACCTGCTTAGGAAACCCGTTTGTGATGTCACAACTTTGCTTATCATAGCATGCAAATGCCATGGGGTTGAAGAGTGTGTTGATAAGCCAAGCCATTTAAACTGTATTAATTAGGAAAAAGATTTGACAAGAAATAGCCTTGACCACTAAAAAAAATCGAAATTTTTTTTAGAGGGCAAATTATTTTATAAGAAGATACTTTTATTTTCATAGGTCTATGCGCTGATGCGGTTTATGTTAAGTTTATTGAAACAATAGCACGGACTTTGTGTAGTTATAGACTCTCCATAAAACATTTAAAATTGTAAAGATGTACCTTAGCCAGGGGGGAAGTTGTGTTTAGGGTGGATTCTTGAGGGGAGAATCTTCCGTTAGGAGAGAAATTTCAGATGAGTGAATATTCTGGGGGAAATGTTACACTAGGGGGTATTGACCGAATTACTATATGAAATTCTTTTTAATTGTTTTACATTCTCTTTGCAAATTTTTTTATTTGGAGATGTTCTGGAGGCTTTTTTCTGTGAGTTTTGTTTTTTGAGAAATAATTTCCATGGAAGGAGGCATTTCTGGAGTGGCCAAGAAACCGATATATAGATTAAAGTCTTATTCCAATGAAAAAATGCTAAGGAGAATTTTCCAGGGTGAATTGTCCACAAGCAATTTTACAGAGAGGGGGGATTCTCAGCGAGGAAAGAATTGTCTGGAGGGAATTTCACGGGGGAGGTGCACTTTACGTTGGATGAAATAGCCCCTCCTCAATACCTTATTCTTTATGCTAAAGTTTGACTGTTTACTAAAATAGAAAAAAGGGGCTTTTTAATTAGAATAGGAAGCTTTTTAAAAGTGCTAACAGCTTTAGTGTAAAGAGCAACGTATTGAGGAGGGGCAACCCTTCATATCCGGAATAAATATGCTAAAACTAATAAGCCAATTGTGTTTTAATTTTTCATGCACTGGGAGCCAAAATCAAACCAGCATTAGTTGAAAATGTTCAGAAATTAAATAAAAACAAGTTTTATTAACTGAAAGTAAGGAGCGACGTTAAAACTGAAAATGAACAATAATTATTCCGTATATGAAAGGGGCTGTCCCCTCCTCAACCCCTAGCTCTTTACGCTAAAGTAACGTAAAGAGCAAGGCGTGAAGGAGGGGACAGTCGCTTTCATATACGGTATAATATACAGTATACGGTATATTTTAACTTTCAGTTAAAAAAAAACTTGTTTTTATTACTTAATCTCATAAAGACAATACTTTTGTCAGCATATGAAGAACCATGTATATTGCAATTATATATGTCTGGTTTATATGCAAAGTAACACAAGAGATGAAAATTAACATACAAGAGAGTAGTGAAGGATTATGGTATACAAAGTAATATTTGGCAGGGATAGTCACTAGTGATAAATCACAAGGAGTGGCAACATGATTGGATGATGTTCGGGGATTTGGGGGACCAAATTTTTGTTGGGGTGGCACATAGATATTTGGGGGAATCTCTGAAAATTTGGGTATTGTGCAAGCCCAGCTTGATTTCTAATCAGGAAAATCAAAATACTTAAACCACACGAGAAAAGAAACGCTTTGACTTTGCAGTTGATGCAATAAAGAATTGCCGCAAAATTAATTCAAAGTCAACCAAACACCGCCGCCTCTTCCAGCGGCACGCCAGCAACGTTGTGACACTTCAGTGGCAGTCAACCGAGCCTCTCATCTGGCAGCATTTGGTTGATGTGCCAGCATGGTGCTGGGGTCTAGGTAAGACACAGATCACTACAAACATCAGAATCAACTTAAGAGGACAAGTTATGTCATGGGAAGATGTGTCTGAAATCCCCCTTCCCCCTAAACTCAAAATTTTCAAAATTCTACTTTACAAGCTTTTTAAATATTTCAAAAGCGCTAAGACACAGAGCGCTAAAACATCAGAATCTACTTTAGAGGATAAATTATGTTATGGGAAGATTTTTTTGAAATCCCCCTTCCCCCAAAAACTCAAAAATTTCCAAAATTTTACTTTAGAAGCTTTTTTAAATATTTCTAAAGCACTAAGACATAGAGCGCTACAAACATCAGAATCGACTTCAAAGGATACGTTATATCACGGGAAGAGGTTTTTAAAATCCCCCTCCCCCCACAGAAAAATACCCCCGTGGAAAATAAGTCTTTTCAAATTTCAAATTATCAACCACATTTTAGTGTATGAAGGGGGAATGGAATGAATGGTACGGGGGATTTAAAAATCATCTTCCCATAACATAACTTTTCCTCTGAAGTCGATTCTGATATTTGTAGCACTCTATCTATTAGTGCTTTAGAAATATTTAAAAAGCTCCTAAAGTAGAATTCTAGAAAATTTTGAGTTTGGGGGTAAGGGTATTTTAAAAGCCTCTTCCTGTGATATAACGTGTCCTCTGAAGTCGATTCTGATGTTTTTAGCACTCTATCTATTAGTGCTTTAGAAATATTTTAAAAGCTTCTAAAGTAGAATTTTGGAAAATTTTGAGTTTGGGTGAAAGGGGGATTTCATAAATATCTTCCCATAAGATAATTTCTACTCTTAAGGTAATTCTGATGTTTGTAGCGCTCTATGTCTTAGTGCTTTAAACATATTTAAAAAAGCTTCGACAGTAAAATTTTGGAAAATTTTGAGTTTGGGGAAAGGGGGATTTTAAAAACCTCTTCCCGTGATATAACGTGTCCTCTGAAGTTGATTCTGATGTTTTTAGCACTCTATGTCTTAGTGCTTTAGAAATATTTAAAAAGCTACTAAAGTATAATTTTAGAAAATTTTGAGTTTGGGGGGAAGGGGGATTTAAAAAACATGTTCCCATGACATAAATTGTCCTCTAAAGTCGATTCTGATGTTTGTAGCGTTCTATGTCTTAGCGCTTTAGAAATAATTTAAAAAGCTCCTAAAGTAGAATTTTAGAAAATTTCAAGTTTGGGGGGAAGGGGGATTTTCAAAACCTCTTCCTGTGATATACAGTGTCCTCTTAAGTCGATCGTGATGTTTTTAACACTCTATCTAATAGTGCTTTAGAAATATTTTAAAAGCTTCTAATGTATAATTTGGGAAATTTTCGAGTTTGGGGGGACGGGGGATTTAAAAATCAACTTACAATAAAAAAATGTTTACTCTAAAGTTGATTGTGAGGTTTTTATCGCTCTCTCTATTAGAACTTTATAAATATTTAAAAAGAACTTCTAAAGTAAAATTTTAGAAAATTTCGAGTTTGGGGGGAAGGGGGATTTTCAAAACCTCTTCCCGTGATATAACGTGTCCTCTGCAGTCGATTCTGATGTTTTTAGCGCTCTATGTTTTAGCGCTTTAGAATTATTTAAAAAGCTCCTAAAGTGGAATTTTAGAAAATTTTGAGTTTGGGGGGAAGGGGGATTTTAAAAACCTCTTTCTGTAACATAATTTGTCCTCTGAAGTCGATTCTGATGTTTTTAGCACTCTATCTATTAGTGCTTTAGAAATATTTTAAAAGCTTCTAAAGTAGAATTTTTGAAAATTTTGAGTTTGGGGGGAAGGAGGATTTAAAAATCCTCTTCCCGTGATATAACGCGTCCTCTGAAGTAGATTCTGATGTTTTTAGCACTCTATTTCTTAGAGCTTTAGAAATATTTAAAAAGCTCATAAAGTAGAATTTTAGAAAATTTTGAGTTTGGGGAGAAGGGGGATTTTAAAATCCTCTTCTCGTGATATAACGTGTCCTCTAAAGTTGATTCTGATGTTTTTAGCACTCTATGTCTTAGTGCTTTAGAAATATTTAAAAAGCTCCTTAAGTAGAATTTTAGAAAATTTTGAGTTTAGGGGGAAGGGGGATTTTAAAAACCTCTTCCCGTGATAAAACGTGTCCTCTGAAGTTGATTCTGATGTCTGTAGCGCTCTATGTCGTAGCGCTTTAGAAATATTTAAAATATTTTAAAAGCTTCTAAAGTAGAGTTTTGAAAATTTTTGAGTTGGGGGGGAGGGGGGAGTTCAAAAACATCTTCCCGTGATATAATGTGTACTCTGAAGTCGATTCTGGTGTTTTTAGCACTCTATCTTTTAGTACTTTAGAAATATTTTAAAAGCTTCTAAAGTAGAATTTTAGAAAATTTTAAGTTTGGGTGGAGGGGAATTTCAAAAACATCTTCCCATGACATAATTTGTCCTCTAAAAAGGATTAGGTTATTTTTACTGGTCTCTCTTGTCAAATTCTTTCCCTAAATAATACAGTTTAAATGGTCTTATCAACAGAGTTGTTTGGCATGTGCCTGCTACCCTTAAGGGTAAGGGTTTCTGATAAGGCAAGTGTGACATCACAACAAACCTGGTTTCATATACCATAAAGAAAGTCGGCATGGGTTTAAAATTAAATGACTTAGGATTTAAATAGAATTTTGGAATATATTTTAATGAACAAGGTTAAAAGCAGAAGTCGTGTAAGATAAGCAGTGATTTATATTTATAATAGTAGCCTAATATAGGATGAAATATGAGTTAAAAACAACTAGTAATGTGCAGTAATTTACCATTATATAGAGGGGGGGGGATGAGTAGAGGTAAGTACTTCAAAGTACCTTCCCGGGACAAACCTTACCATGTACATCCATCCCTGAAAGTTTCATTTTCCTAACCCAACCCCTTTCCAAGATAGCCAAAAGTAACTAAAGTAGAATTTTACCGAAATAAATTTCAGCCCCCACCCCTATATATACCAATTCAGGGTATATATTTGCACATTAGGGGGGGGGGGGAAAGTTTAAACTTCCCTCTCATTTACATCAGAAACAAAATTACCCCCAGCCCCCTAATGTGCAAATATATACCCTGGATTGATATATATAGCATAGGGATGGGGGCTAAAATTCATTTCTGACAAAAATTATTATTATATGTGTAAAGAGCATAAAAAAAGGCATCAAGTGGTAGGCTATAGCCTATTCACTTTAGTCATAACTCAATAATATGATTTGGTAAATATTTACCATTTATTCACCCCCTAATGTACAAATACATACCAATAATGTGCGAAAGTTTAAAAACTTTCTTCAGTCTGGTCTTTTTTCTATTAGACGTACCTTCTCTCAAATTCCAATTCCACCTTTCCAGGAGTTCCTAGCTCAGAACCAGGGTTGCCACCGTCAGTAAGATTTTACTAGATCTAGTAAAAAAAAATAGTAAATTTAGAGGATCTAGTAAATTTTCCGAAATATAGTAAAAAATAGTAAAAAGTCATGATTTATAGTAAACAAAACTTTTTTTTTTATTTTCCATGAATTCAGGGGAAAAAATTATCGTAAACATATGACAATTTACGATTTTTGCTTGTCCTTCTTACAATTTACAATTTTGCTTGTCTGTCTCAGAGACAGACAAGCAGTCACCTATTTCCATAAACTAACACTTCACTTCCGGCGTCTAAAGGTCGCCAAAATCAGATTTCTGTGTATCAAATCTTAGCAACTAAACATGAAGCTATAATGACACTTGGATTTGTGATGATTGGGAATCTATTGGAATCAAAACAAAAGCCAACCACCCAAGGTGATTAGGTGAATCTCCTATATATATATATATATATATATATATATATATATATATATATATTTATATATATATATATATATATATATATATATATATATATATAAGAAAAAAGAAGAAAAAAGGAAAAAAGATTGTGAAAATCATATTGATTATCCTCCTATAGTAAAAAACGATGCTTGATGGTGCGCGTGCGGCTATGCCGCACACGCAAAAATTTTTTTTTGAGCATTTAGTAAAAACAGATGCGATCTAGTAAATTTTTTCTCTTCGATTTAGTAAATTCTTTCAGGTCAGGGTGGCAACCCTGCCCAAAACAGGAATGCCGTCAACTCAAAACAAAATCACTAAACTGAAGAAATTCTTCTCGAGAGCGTTTGAAAAGGCCAACCTCTTTTCATTAATGGTAGGGACCATTTTCACGAGGATGAGAGTTTGATGAAAGTTAAAGAACTTTCGTTTTCATGCTGAATTTCTTCAAGGAAGGTATGTTTTGTTTCCATCCTCCTCTCATCCATCCTCTGTTGAACTTAAGGGCCCATTTTTGAGAGGATGAGAGTTGAACTCATAATCTTTAAAAAAACCCACGAAGAATCTTTGGTAAGTCAGTCGAATTTCAGCATGCATCCAGAAAGGATGATTAGGGGGGATATGGCATAGTTTTTTGCTCACTCAACCACATTTAACAAAAAAAAAAAAAAAAAACTATCAGGGCCAATATTTATAAAAATGGTTTTTTAAAGAGTATGAATGTTTAACATTCGATGGCACTACTCCCATCGTTAATCTTTTCTTATATGCTGACATTGAATATCTTTCAGTCTTTTATTGGTAAATTTAGCCTTTCTACTGTTCCAAATGTAGTTTTTGCCCAGAAGGTGAATATTTTTACCTTTGTTTGTCTTTCACCTTCATTTTTTGCTTTTCTAGGAAACCAAAATGAGTAGCCAGGAGCAACTAACCGAGGAAGAAGCTATGGAGCTTCTTAAACGAGAAGACAGTCTATTAGATCTACCAAATGAACATGAAGGTCACAATAGAGATTCTGATTTTCAGATTGAAAAGGACGTCGAAGGAAATGCCATAGAAGGCGAAGCTAACGAGAGGAAGTACGTTAGACAAAGATGAACTTCCTCTTGCAAGATGGTAAAGGAATTCCGTGGGTGTGTGGTTTGGTTTATGGTCAGAGGCAGCAGAAAAAAATGGTCCAAACAGCCGCCGCTGACTTCGTGTACTCGCTCTTCCAATATAATATTGCAATTACCTGGCGTTGAGTAGCCATCGAGAGTAGTTGGAGTCCTCAAGAGGAACTAGCACGAGCTCCCAGAAGTGTTTCTTCCACAATTTAACCGTGAGCCGGGTTTCTCGATCTTCAGTTTTGCTCAGAAGACTATTTTTTGCTTAGACTATTTTATCCTATGTGCCGGAGAAGAACAAAACAGTAGTTTTGATCTCTTCAATGTGCAACACAAACACAATCAATGCTAATTCAGCCAAGCTGAAGATAGTCGATTTTCACAACCTTAATACGTCTAGTGCTGACAGTTTGGATTATTGATGTGTCAACCACACTACAAGCCCTAGCTGACAGCCCTGTTCACTTGAGATCCTCTTTACAGTGCTAGATATTACAGGCGTAAACACAGGAGTACTTGTAAACACAACACGAAGTCAAGAAAAGATGATCCAGCGCCGACAGATCCTCACACGGCTGGAACAATCCCTTAAGAAGTCTCATTTAATGGTTAGAGCATACAACAACTCCCTTACTCGTGATCAGTGCTTCCAATTTGTTCCTACCAGATTTTCGGTCGGTCAGTTTGAAAAGTCTGAAAGTTCCGACAACCGATCACAGAAAATCCGACATTTTCACAGAAAATCCGATACCACACTGGTCTAAAATCCAACAAATTTCCGACTCCAACCGAAAAATCTAACAATATTCTATTGCTTAGGAATCATTTTCTTTTCACAAGACAAGCTTTTACACTGTCTATACAACAGTTCATCCTCCCTCAATGGTAACATATAAATATCTTAACCATTCCAAAAAAAAGTCTACACCTTATTCACGCTCACTTTTATTCTTTTTCGCCACATATATTTAAAAAAAAGATCATATAAAATCCTTTTTTCCTCAAATACAAAACAAACTTTCATCATGTTTTCTTCTTTTTTTTAGCTGCATTTTTTTAACTACACTGAATGCATTCCTCAGCCGTCGTGTTGGCTTTTACAGTATTGAGTAGTTTTCATCGACCTCTAAATCATGGGACACATGTCTTTTTCTTTTCATGCCAAACTTGGCCTGTATAATTTAGGTAAGGGTAACACTTTTGAGCGAGTTTCTATGATCTGTTTTAACATCGCTCAAGGTTGAAAAGAACCGCTCTGCAGCAAATTTCGAAAATGGCAAGGCCAGGAGGTATTGGACAATGCTGATTATGTTAGAGAACCTCTGAGTACCATTTGGTGTTTTTATAAAAGCCAAGTGACGCCAAAAATCACAGATATCTGTCACATTTGGAAGATCAAAAACAGTAAACTCTGCCATTCCTCTACTATCTTTCCTCCATCCCGCAACGGTGGACTATATCTTTGTAGAATCTTTTGCAGAAGACCAATTGCACTTATGTCAAAAGCTTTCGTAGGGTCAAGAATCTCACACAAAGAAAACAGTTTGTCCTCAAACGAGAATGGCTGCTTGATTTGCTTCAGCACCTCCATATATAATTTACGAGTACATACGTAGATGACTTTCACTTCACGTTCATTTGCTTTTGTACTCGGATTTGACTGCAAGGTTTGAAAAGACTCATGAGCTGCCATCCTCAAGTACACGTCTTCAGCTGGAAGGTATTCCCTTGTTTTTTCAGGGTCGAGATTCAATGGCAAGGTTGATCTAATGTAGCTAGTCTTCATGAAATTCATGGTCAGATTTATTTGTATCTCCACCTCTAATTTTATTCTGTGAAACAAAGGTTTTTCACGTTGGAAAAGAAGATCAAAATCTGTAAACAGCTCCAGCATATAGAGCTGGAACTCAAGTTGAATCCGAAGCAGTGGGTTTTTTAGGGTTTGGGATACCCTGTCATTCGCGTGAGTTGGATCCTCAGCTGCTACTCCCTGAAAGTAGCTACTAAGCGCATCCCAATAATGCAATAGTCGCTCAACACACATCCGAAGAGACAGCCAACGTGTCTGAGCTGGGGCAAGCACTATCAGGACTGGGGTGTCAGTAAACTTCTGGTGCAATTCGAACTCAGAGAGTCTTTTGGCACTCATGCTGAAGTGATATATGCTGTGTGACACAGATCTTCCGATTGCATTGGCAATTGTTTGGAAACATAAACAGCAACTAAATGAATTGAATGACTTTTGCACTCGACACATATTACAGATGGGAATTTGTGTTTGATTCTGCTCACAACCATGTTATCACCCCCAGACACAGCATTACAAGTGTCCACACAGAATCCACCCCATTTCTCTGTAGATATATTTTTATCGTGAAGAACATCACAAATATATAAGGTTAAAAATAGTTTCCGCTTTCCCATCACACACAACATTCAACCATATCAAGCAGGTTCTTTTGTATTTCAAACTCCTTACTGCAAAACAAAACGATAACATATTTTCAAAAGTACCCCTTTCTTGAAATAGTATTTTTTTTTTAATCACTGAGAGAACGTTCTACCCATTTCGCTAGTTCGAAAATCCTTCCCCAGAAAAAAAAATCGAGAACAAATAAAAATCAGACAAATATCCGTTTTTTTTATTAAAAGTCCGACAAAATTCCAACGTCTGACATTTTTTTTGTCTGACAAGAGGGCCGAAAATCCCATAATGTCCCAAAAATCTGAGATAGTAAAAGCTCAGCCCGTGAAATTTAAATGCTAGTGTTCAATATTGTTGGAATTAAGTCTACGGAGTTCAGATACTTAAGTTTCAGGTTTATGCGGCAAAAATCAGCCCTGCAGTCTCTGTGCTCTTTTGGTTGACCGGAAGACGACTGTAGCATTAGCAAAAAGGAGTTCTGCAAGGACAATCTCAACAAAGTGCGCCCAAAATGTATCTAAATGGCTCATTTTTATGTGAGACATATTCTATTGGATTTTATTTGCTTGAATTTAAATTATAAGGTCCTAACTCTAATACTTTCTTTACTAACGTTTTAGTTACTTGGGTAAATATCAACCCTACCCAACCAGTACATAAAAAAAATTATCCGAGCTGTGAAGGGTCTTTTTGTTGAATGAACGCCTGTTTACACGAGGAGGAGAGGTAAATCTAAGTTAAATTCTCATCTTTGTGAGAATGGCCCTTTGAGCATTTAGTCTCAACAAGACATAGATGAGAGGATGATAGAAGCAAACAAATACTTCTATTAAAATTCCTGCGCGAAGAAACGACTTAAAGGCATGATTTTCATCCGGCTCTCATCCGTAGCACCGTTTTCAGGTCACCTCATAGTCATCATAAAGCTAGATTGTCTCGAGCACCTGTGTTCTGGTCTTTCAAAACCCAAATTCAACCATGCTATTCTGGTGCATCCTAACTTTGACGAACCTATGTGGTCATGTCCAATGTGCTCGGAACCCGTAAGATGAAAGCACTTTAAAACTATACTGGTTTGAACACATAGAACCAGAAACGATTTCTGTCGAACCTACTTAACACAAAATAGGAACCCGGTACCTGAAAACAAAACTCACATAAAATTGGGGCCTGTGTATCTATGTCATTGGTCCTACAGTATTTGCATCCTATATCAGTTTCTCGTGTAAAATTTCTGGATCCTTATTTGTCTTTATAAATCATCGCAAGATGAAGATGGAGATACCATTCGATAGCAAAGATTGCTTCCTTGAGACTTACTTTAACTTAGGATTTCCCACACCAGTCGGCACATAAGGCGGCAACGATGCCTCTCCACGGTGATCTCTCCTGCTCCTTTGGCCAAAGATCATCAAGAGATGTTCATGAGAGTGATGCATCTTTTTCTAGGCATCTTCAAAACCAAACACCATAGGGTAGTCGATTGCTGCCCATTCTAACCATGTGTTTTATTACTTTATCAATAACGAGTGGCTATTGAATCTTCTCCCTTAGGAATGAGTTGGTAATTTTGTTCGTCCAGTTGATTCCGAAAAATCGTCAAAGACAATTATTTTCAAAACTTTTGATTCTTTTCTCTTGTTGTTTTGTCAGCACCCAGCTTTCAGAACCATAAATTTGCACTGAAAGGACATTACTATTGAAAAGCCTCAATTTCAGCTTCAAAGAGAAAGTAGAATTTCTGCAAACGTTCCTTAAATTATCAAATGTGCTTTCTGCGCACGCGACACATGTGGCAATTTCAGGCTCAGGGCTTCCATTGGTGCTCACTAGACTACCAAGATATCTAAACATCTCAATCTCTTCAATTTCTTTTTCTTTAACTATCAGTGGCTCATCAGGCAGCTTATTCATATGATTGCACATACTTTCGTCTTTTGCGTGCTTTTTGCCAAACCTGTTCATTCACCTACTTTCAAGAGTTCATTTATGTTGTACTGAAACTCCTGTATTTAGTGTGAATGGAGCACTATCGTCAGCAAAGTCTGCATCCAATAAAGCACGACTTTCGTTCAACTGGATGCCACCAAATTTTTCGTAACATCCTTTCGGATCCACTGTTTCAATCATTTTTTTGACGCATTTCCGGAAAGTAGCAAGTTTCAAAGCCAGTTCAATTGTATCCTGATACTAACAGCTCACGCCATCAGAAACCAAAAATAACTGATCAAATAATATTTTGGAAACTGTATGTAGTATTACAGTACATTGCTACAGTTCATCATAAACTGAGGTAAAATTAGAACTTAAATTAGGCCTAGAAAATATCAGACAAAGTGCTAAATATTCTAAATGGCTTTATATTATTGTAAGAATATGTGAAAATGATTTGTGTTGAAAAAATATGTGAAAGTTTAAAAACCAAAATTGTTATGTAGAATTGATCCAAGGCATTTCTAACCCCAGAAGATAAATGGTAAATCAACCACATAACCCAAATAAATTAAATTATGAATATGAATTTAATTTAAACTCAATTAATCAAATAGTTTCTAATATAACTTTAAATCCAATTTAAGCAAAAACACTAATATAATGATTAAGCCACTGCGGGTCAAACTAAAATAGAAGATGCACATAAGAATGATGGTGAAAAGAAAATTATACAGTCTTAAAGACTACAAGAAAAACAGAAACAAGGATACATTCCAAAAACTGATATCCTTGGAAAAAAGGACATGGCATATATTTGGCCATAAACATTACCCTAAAGAAACCCAATGAGGGTATATGCACAGAATGACCCAAAAATGGCAGTAAACCATGTACAAAATTAAATTGTTTTAAAAGTAAAATATTGAGAGTTGAAAAACTCTTCTAAAATAGGGAGTATTGTGGTGACACTTTGTAATTAAGTTAATTTGTAATTTAGTAAAATATTAAGACGCAAATACTAAAGTTTAGAGATACCACTTTTTATTAAGATAATGAACATATCCTGGTAGGTGTATGCTTAATAGGAAATTGAGAAATCACCACTTCCTAGCTATGTGCCTCAGTGGGCCCCGATAAGGTGTGGTTGATGAAATATATAAAAGATATATTTTATGGGAACGGGGTGTAATATACTAATTTTATGTCGGACTGACCTCTGGTCCATTGATTTAGAAATACCTTGGAATATTGTCGGATTTTTGTAAATGTCTAAGTATCTTATTGTATTATATCTTATTGTAAATTTCTGATACTTGTTGTCTCCCTGGGACTACCAGTCCCAGCGGAATATATATATTATCAAACCCTGCACTAGTGTATTTTGGCTGAATAAAACTATTGTGTTATAGCCGACCTCTCTACAATCTAAATTTAGTCCCTCGAATATTCCAGTGGGTACGCCTCTTTATTCATGTCATAGCCTAAGGCATGCTACCAAAATTTAATTACCTTAGGGCTATAGTTTATATCACCTATAAAGGGAGGAATAAAGGTATCAACTACAACCTCACCATAAAACAATAAAACCACTTTACCACAGAGGCCGAGGACGATTAAAACCTTCTAAGTGTGACTGTTTTTGAATTGTGACTACATATTTTTCTTCTTACTTTTCAATTTGAATGATTTGTCTGACCTGAAGACTATTGACGCAATGTTTTTTTTACATTTGTTTCAAAATAACGCTAAACAGGTGTTTAATTTGCTATACGGCGAGGGGGCAACTGCTCCCAGACCCCTATCCCCCCTAGCTGAAATTTAGTATCTTCAAAAATCTTGTCAAAACTAATATAAGCCTGCATAATTCAAGCATTCACAGAAATGGATCAGTTTCTTTAGTTTATCTTTGCCTTTATGGTACTAAAATAAAAAATAAACAAGTTTCTTCTACTGACAGTAAGGAGTGACATTAAAACTTAAAGCGAACAGAAATTATTATGTATATGAGGGGGGTTGCCCCTTCTTAATACCTGGCTCTAAACGCTAAAGTTTATAAGTGCTTTTAAAAAAGTTTCTTACTGTTTTAATTAAGGGAGCCTTTTGATTCAGGAGTCGTTCTTAAAGAATTGGAACAAAAAGACTAACTTAAGCGTAAAAAGTAAGGTAAAAGTAAGTAGGTGGGTCATGACCCAAAATCAGCTGGGAACCCCTGCTCTAGAAAATGCAATCCCGGTGAAAATATAACCTGGGCAATTACCATTAACATCCACATGTAAAATTGAGTCGGCAAAGAGAAAGTAAGACAACTAAAAAGAATTTTAGATAGGAAATTTTGCAAATTCTCCCAGTGTAAATTTTTATACGCTGAATCTAATGGTGAGATTTTCATGAACATTTCTTGAAATTTAGGGGGTATTTACCCCCTGAAAGGGTTTCGGTTACTATTGAGCAGTATCGCTCCTTAGCGATACGATATGTCACTCATATGATCTATCACTCAGATAATTCTTGTACAAGTCCCTTCTCCTTTCTATTAAACATAAAGCCTTTTCACTAATATTCTTAGCTGCAGTCCTAGCTTTCTTTCCTAAGACACCTTCAGCAACTTCACAAATTATTTTTCTAAAATTATTTCAACCATCTTCCGCATTGTCAAATTTCAAATTCTCGAGTTTAGCATTCAAGTTTTCTAAAATTTTTATCCTGGAGTCTACCAAAATCACAACTTATAGATGCTACTAGACACTACTAGATGGTGATCTTTACTTTTAACATCAATAACAGCAGTCCTATATACCCTAGTATCTTGTATTGATCCTGCCAGTCTTCGGTTTACTATAAAATAATAAGTGCAACCCTTGCGAAAAAGCGTTTTCCTTGTTGCTCAAGCATCAAGAGAATAGTTACCGTTCCTGAGTCAACAAAAAATGGCAATTTTTTCTCACCAGCCAGTTTTTTTGTTTTTTTTAGCAAGTTTTTGAATTTTCGGCTGCTATAGCCAGTGGTTTGTTCTTTACTAGGTTGCAGCTATAGCTTGTTTTCACTTTCGTAAAATATTTTTAATTATTCCAGTTTTAACAAAACTTGAGCATATACTAATAAAACCTTCCTTCAAAGATAAACAAACACAAGGCAAAAGGAAAACTTAATATAAACTGCATTTCAACTTAAGTTTAGATAACTGACGTCATAACTAGAATAACTTGTACAAGAAAAAATGATCGTTTCTTCGATTTTCAAATTTTTGTTCGGTGCAAAAGTATCTTATTTAAATTTTACATGCTGATTGCTTGCATGCTCGCCAATTATTTGTAGCAGATAAGAAATAAAATTATATTTATATTATTTCATTATAAATGACATCTTGTTTGATATAACATTAGGACAGATGTTTGACAGAAAAAAACTGATAAGATTTAAAATGTCCTACTCTATATATGCTGATGATAGTTTGAGAAGTCTTGATGAAAAGTGGGTGAAAAAATATCGAATGATGAAGATACTTGAGGGTATTGATAATGACATCGACGCTCCTAAGGGTGAAGATCTGTTGCTACGTAAGCGTATGGTACATTCTCCGGGATTCGAAAAAGTCTATACTCCCTGTGAAATATTAAACATTGATACAGAAAATCTGTTCAAGTCTCCTGGTAGAAATAGCTTATTGTTGGATGCATGCGAGGCTACTGACAAAGACAATGACGGAAATATGCTGCCGCCTTATACTGGACATTCTGCACGACATAGAGCATTCGCTACTTTCAATCAAATGGCAACCGTCTGTACAGAAAATGGCAAAAGGGATGTAACGTTTAAGTGTTCTGACAGAAACAGCATAGCTATTGAAGAACAGAATTTTTCACCTACTTTTTCATATTTCCAAGACTGCAAGCCAAGTGGTACTCTCATGGCAAGCTTGGATTCAGAAAATATTGGGCGAAATGAAAAGTGACCGAAAAGAGCTCAAGTGATGGAGCTATGCAAGTCCATTGACAAGGACAATGACGTTCTAAACGTTGAAAATATGTTGTCGCCTTGTATCGCACATTCTTCACGATATAGAGCGTTCGATACTTCCAATCAAATGACAAGCGTCTATACATAAAATGGAACAAGGGATATGCCTTTTAATGCTTCTGACATAAATTCGAGATGTTTGGACTTTCATCTCTTGTGTGCAAAGTAAACGGCATCCCACTCTACTGTCTATCTTTTGATAAATCCTATAGAACATTGTACGAGTTGACCATGCAAACCCTAGATCATGATTCGCAACTATTTGAAAATGGTATAACCGAAGATATGTTTGCTAAAACACATGGTATCATTGTACTGGATTTGTCTGGCACACAGGATATGAGTATAGTACGTACGGGGAGTGTGCGTTTAGATTGTACATTTGCCGACCCATTGGCTGAGAGTATTGCACTAATCTCACTAAATCAATATGAAACCTATTTGGAAATCACTCCTAAAGGCAGTGTTCTACTAGACTTCGCGCCATGAACACCAGTCAAATAATCAATGTATTTAATATGGACCCCTAAATGTCCCAGTACAAATCCTATTGTCTGCCCTCGGACTTTCTTTGAAAAATTCAAAGTGTCAACAATACCTTGATTATTGTTAATAGCAGTCCGTCGACTGTGCTGACGGGTCATTCGCTGTGCATCTTTCAAACAATGAAGACTATTGAATTTTTTTGATCTTCTTGGCCTACTCTACACATTATACACGCCCAACATCAGTATCTATATAGAGAGCAATGGTAAAACTATTATTCAAAATTGGAAGAGGGCACAGGATCTAACGACTAAAAGTTGTGGCTTGCATGCACTACTATATTTTGTGTTCTGATGTTGTAACTAAACTTACAAGCAGTTTTTCCACATTCATAGTGACAATCCTCGTCTGAATGACTTTCTAGTGGAAAATATCCTCTCAGACCTATACAGTATTGATTTCAGTGCCCTAAGAGTAAAGTGCTTAAAAAATGTTTGTGAATTTGTTTATTAATAAAATACATGTATATACAACAATGTCTTTAAATCTTCACTTTAGATTTCTTCATCGATGTATAGCCAACTGTCGTGAATCACTAATGCCGGTAAATCATTTGGATTCACTGTATATTGATCTTGATTGACTGCAAAGTCAGGGTCACATTTTCTACAGTACAATGTAACTTCACTCTTGCCATATCTCTTTGTATAGTAAATGATACTATTTGCATTCATATTATGAAATTCACGAGTTTCAATCTGTCTATTTGAAGCAATATCACATATAGTGTTTTCAAATGGTGAATCACATTCGGTAACTGCCAAATAAAGATCACTTGGTTTATAGTCATAGTAGGCAGTGTCGTCACAACGATGTCGCAGAAACCAAATTGTCTTGTTATCCCAACAGTTGAATCGTAGACCAGATTCCTCTTTCCAGAATAATTTAAATCCACGACAATACCAATCTCGTAGAAATAAACTAAAATCACGTTTGGAATTCCTTCCAATTATATCGGGGTAAGTATTCTCCCACTGATCACATTTATCATAATGACAATTGGAGCACAGGTGCCCTCTAGGGTGAGAGTCACACACCTCCTCAAGACATGAATTACATCCTTTAATTTGTACTGCATAGCCTCTATGTAATTTACAAGGATTACATAATTTATACTTTTCACTATAGTCATCTATAATTGTACAATGCTCACACTGAATCCAACTGCCAAGAGTGTACAAGCACAATGGGCATGTATAGAACATTTTTTTTTGGTTTCCCAATGTCACTTGTCTCACTCACAGCTAAAACGAAACTGAGCGTCCTTGCTCGATAAATTCAAGGTGTAGGACAGTGGAGAGGAGTAGCTCTGTAACGTTACCTCTTTCGAATGACGGGGGAGCCATCTACATTGAATTCATCGGCAATGTTTTCAAAAGTATGTCCACGATATGATTCTGCCTTGTTCCAATTAATATATCAATAAATTGAGTATATGCACTTGAGTCACATCTTAAAAGTTTCATAAAATAGTCCAATGGGGGAGAATCACTCTTCATTATATTTTCAAGTGTTTCCTGAGAGAATATCCTGTGTTGAAGAGATAACTCGAGAAAATCATCATTCAAAATCAAATGTTTTTCAATAAACACTAGATTCGATCTAATTCTCTCTTTCTCAAATCTATTCATTTTCCAATCCTTTCACTCTGACTGCTGACTGTAGACTGACCCTGATTCGTCAGTCCTAGCCAGAAAAGAAAAGGGAACATTTTCGATTTCGAAACAATTTTATTGAATAATTACAACAACAACAATACTAAGCATTTACAATTAGCGATACAGTTTATTGTCTTTGATATGTTTCACTAATGCACTTAAAGCACATTGAAGTCTATTCACATGTGCTATATCAACTTTTGCGGCGAAACATAATTGATCCTCCATTTTAAATTTGCTCAAGGATATCACATATCTTGCATATACTTCATCCCATTCCAGACAAAGTCGTGATCCTTTCATGATTTCCACCGCAATGTTTGGTGCTCTTGTATTATTACCATCAACTCCACTATCAACTTCTAATAGGGTAAACATTCCACTCGTCATCATCAACAACACAAATATATATCCAAATGAGTAAAGTCAAACTGTTTTTCTCACTCCTTTGAATTCTATTCACAGACTAATAAAACTGTAGCAAAAATCCTTTCCTCATATTCCCTCCGTCGCTAATATGTAAGAAGCCGTCTGATTGGCTGAGAAAGGAGATGTATCCGACTCGCTGATTGGCTGAGAAGGAAACACGTGATCTAACTGTTTTCCCGTTATCGCATCAATAAAACTCCCAATCGATTACGCAATCAATTTCTCAGAAATCCACTTCCACCTCTATTACGCAATCAAGTTCTCGGAAATCCACTTTCCCCTCAATTACGCAATCAAGTTCTCGGAAATTCACTTCCCCCTTGAGTCCTAGATCAATAACATTGTTCCCGTTAGAATTCAATGCGCATGTGCAACCTTCGTCCTGGAGTTATTACACATAGAAACAACAAATAAATCGACCTTGGAAAAAGAGGTCATTGACCGATTACGCAATCTTTCTCCCTAGGGACTCAATGCCCATATATGGTGTGCTGTCACGACCTTTATAATCATTTCTACTGACACAACCCTCGGGGCAAGGATTACAAGTTATGCCCTGGGGGCATATAAGGTTTTTTATAGAAGGCGTTGTCGTAGAAACTTCAGAAAAGGCTCATTCAATTGGAAATTCTTAGGGCTAGGGCCCTTTTTAATAGTCGAAAGTGATTGGAGGGCAACTAACCCCCCTCTCATGCCCACCTTCTCTCCAAACACATCCAATAAAAATTTTGAGATAGTCACATTATTCAACGTAGTTTTAAGTTCTGGAAATTAGGTCTTTGAGAATGACAACCCCCTCACAGACCTCAGGACAAGGGTTGTAAGTTATGCCCTGGGGGCATATAAAGTTTTTATAGAACGAGTTGTTGTAGAAAGTTCAAAAAGGGCTCATTCAATCAGACATTGAAATGGCTAATGCCGTTTTTAATAGTCGAAAGTGATTGGAAGGCAACTAACACCCCTTCCACGCCTGCCATTTCCCCAGACACATCCAATCAAAATTTTGAAATAGCCATTTTGTTCCACGCACTGACAGTTCAGGAAATTATACCTTTGAGCAGGACACTTCAAAGTCTTCAGGGCAAGGGTTATAAGTTATGCCCTGGGGGCATATAAGTTTTTATTGAAATCTTTGTCATAGAAAATTGAAAAAGGGCTCATTCGATTTGAAATTCAAAGGTCTAATGCCTTTTTTAATAGTCAAAAGTGATTTGAGGTCAACTAGCCCCCTCTCTCACTCACCTTTTCCCCAAACTCATCCAATCAACATTTTTAGATAAAAATTTTGTTCAGTGTTGTGGATTTCCAGATAGAAATTATGTTTTTGAGCAGTACACTCCCCCATAGCCCTCAGGGCATGGGTTGTAAGTTATGCCCTGGGGGCATATAAGGTTTTTATGTGAACGCGTCGTCGTAGAAACTTCAAAAAGGGCTCATTCGATTGGAAAATTGAAATGGCTAGTGCAATTTTTATTAGTCGACAGTGATTGGAAGGCAACTAACACCCCTTCCACGACCACCATTTCCCCAAACATATACAATCAAAAATTTTAGATAGCTCTTTTGTTCAGGTAGTTTAAAGTTCAGGAAATTATACCTTTGAGCAGGACACTCCCCCCATAGTCTTCAGGGCAAGGGTTATAAGTTATGCCCTGGGGGCATATAAGGTTTTTATTGAAATCTTTGTCGTAGAAACTTGAAAAAATGGTCATTCGATTGGAAATTCAAAGGGCTAGTGCCCTTTTTAGGTATCGAAAGTGATTTAAGGGCAATTAACCCCCCTCTCACGCCCACCTTTTCCCCAAGCACATCCAATCAAAATTTTTAGATAGCCATTTTATTCAACGCAGTTGAAAATTTTGGAAATTAGGTCTTTAAGGATGACAACACCCCCCCCCCCACACACACAACCCTTAAGGCAAGGGTTGTAAGTTACGCCTTGGGAGCATGTAAGGTTTTTATAGAAATCGATGTTGTAAAACCTCAAAAAGGGCTCATTCAATTGAAAATTGAAAGGGCCAGGCCCTTTGAATAGGCGAAAATGATTGAAGGGCAAGTAACCCCCCTCTCACGCCCACCATTTCCCAAAACGCATCCAATCAAAATTTTGAAATATCCATTTTGTTCAACGTATTCAAAAGTTCTGGAAATTAGGTCTCTTAGGATGATAAGCCCATCAGAGCCCTCAGTGCAAGAGTTTTAAGTAATGCCCTGGGGGCATATAAGGTTTAAATAGACAGTTGTTGTAGAAATTTCAAAAGGGGATCATTTGACTGGAAATTGAAATTGCCCTTTTTAATAGTCGAAAGTGAGTGGAGAGTAACTAACTCCCCTCTCACGCCCACCATTTTCCCAAACATGTTCAATAAAAGTTTAGAGATTTATAGTAAAGATCGATGTGGGTATAATGTATTATTTTTTTGCTGTTGTTGTTTTTTAGACCAGGGCATTTTGTATCAAACGAGTTGTCGTAGGAACTTCGAAAAAGGCTCATTCGATTGAAAATAGAAAGGGCTGATGCCCTTTTTAATAGTCGAAAGTGATTGGAGGGAAACCAATCCCCCTCCCACGCCCAGCCTCCCATTTGACTTTATGTTTAAAAACTAAATGTTGCCATAAGATTAAATCAAAATGCACTGTGTTAATGCTAATTCCTAATAAGGCATCTCAGCAGTATCCCAAGAACGTCTGAGGGTATTATGTTCAAACTTTTGGGGCTGCTTCTGCTCTTAAAATTAAACCAAATCAAAATAGTGTAAGTGTATTCAAGCTGTAAAAGAAAGTAAACAGATTTTTTTTGCGAATGGTATCAAGTTTTCCATTTCAGGTCAGTAGGAAGCTATAAATAGATACTGATTACACATAATTTATGCATGTTTTTATGGTTTTTGTCACTGAGAATGAAAAAACAGGATTTTTCTCACTTTGATGTATTTTCATGGATTATTGATTCTAACGGGTCAATGACACCTCTTTCAAGGTCACTTGATTTGCATAATCGGGGGGAAAGAGTTTCTGAGAAATTGATTTGCACAATGAAGGAGAATTATTGATCTGCGAAAGGAAAATTAGAAATGACATCACTTGTTTCCTAGGAATTATACGGGACTCTAAAGAAATAGAAATTTTGTTTTTAAATATGGCTTCTCTGATCTTTAGTGACAGAGATAAATTGATATTTTATTTTTTAAATATGGCTTCTCTGACCTTTAAGTGAGAGAGATAAATTGATATTCTATCGAAACCTTAATAGTGTAGCTAGAGGCACCTATGAGATGAAGAGATTAACGAGGGAAATGGTTTCATGGGAATTTCAAATATGACAGCGTAGGGATGCTAAAACAAAAGGAACACGCAGAAATTATGTTTAGGGATTATTTGGGCGAAACTGTTTGAGACGTTTTAGAAGATGATTTAGGCGAAACCGTTTGAGACATTTTAGAAGATGATTTTAGATGATTTAGAAGATGATTTGAGGATGAAACTCGGTGGTCGTTATAATACACAAGTTCCATTTGAACAATGTTGTGAAATCCCCTACACCAATCCCAAAGGGCCCCCTACCCCAACCCCAAAGGGCCCCCTCTACCCCAATCCCAAAGGGTCCGCGGGGTCCCCCGAGCCCCCAAAGGGTCTCCGGGCCCAAAAAGACCTCTCCGGGCCCCCAAGGCCTCCAAAGGGCCCCTGGGCCTCTAAAGGCCCACCGGGCCCCCAAAAGCCCCCTGAGCCCCCAAAGCCCCCCTGGGGCCCCACATTTTTAAAATGCTTTTTTGAATCAATTTGTTTGCTTGTATGGGTTGGTGTTTCCAAGTGGGGCCCAGAGCCCCCAAAGGCCCCAGGGCCCAAAGGCCCCCAAAGGGCCCCAAATGGCCCCCGGGCTCTCAAAGGCCCCCCGAGCTCCCAAAGACCCTCCGGGACCCCCATATTTTTTAAATACTTTTTTGAATCAATTTGTGTGCATGTCTGGGTTAGTGTTTCCAAGTTCAACCCAGAACTTGGAACATAAACATTTTTATTTGCGCATTTGAGACACAGAAGGGCCCCATCCCCCAACTTTTTGGCTCCCCCTCATACCATTAGTGTTTTGTTGTGGTTTACCTTGTCACAGTTACATTCTCTTGATTTTTCAAAGTTCATTTTGAATTTCTTTCGTTGAAATGCAAGAGTTGGTATATTTCAGTAATGTTTTGGCGTGATTTACCTTGTCACAGTTACATTCTCTTGATTTTTCAATGTTCATTTTTGGATTTCTTTGATTAAAATGCAATATTTGTAATTTTTCAGTAGTGTTTCGTCGTTGTATACCTTGTCAATGTTACATTCTCTTGATTTTTCAAAGTTCATTTTAGATTTCATTCATTGAAATGCAAGAGTCGGAATATTTCAGTAGTGTTTTGTCGTGGTTTACCTTGACACAGTTACATTCTCTTGATTTTTCAATACTCATTTTTGGATTACTGTGGTTGAAAAGAAAGAGTTTGAATATTTCAATAGTTTTTTCTTGTGTTTTAAATTGTCAATGTTAAACTTTCTTGATTTTTAATAGTTCATTTTGTATTTATTTATTTGAAAAGCTAGAGTTTGAATAATTCAGTAGTGTTTGCTAGTGCTTTACCTTGTCACCCTTACATTCTCTTGATTTTTCAAAGCTCATTTTGGATTTCTTTCGTTGAAATGCAAGAGTTGGAATATTTCAGTATTGTTTTGTTATGGTTTACCTTGTCACACTTACATTCTCTTTATTTTTCAAAGTTCATTTTGGATTTCTTTCATTAAAATGCAAAAGTTGGAATATTTCAGTAGTGTTTTGTCGTGGTTTACCTTGTCACACTTACATTCTCTTGATTTTTCAAAGTTCATTTTGGATTTCTTTCGTTGAAATGAAAGAGTTGGAATATTTCAGTAGTGTTTTGTCATGGTTTAACTTGTCAGAGTTACATTCTCTTTTTATTTTTCAAAGTTCATTTTGAATTTCTTTCGTTGAAATTCAAGAGTTGGAATATTTCAGTTGTGTTTTGTCGTGGTTTACCGTGTCACAGTTACATTCTCTTGATGTTTCAAAGTTCATTTTGGATTTCTTTCGTTGAAATGCAAGAGTTGGAATATTTCAGTAGTGTCTTGTCGTGCTTTACCTTGTCACAACTTACAATCTCATGATTTTTCAAAGCTCATTTTGAATTTCTTTCGTTGAAATGCAAGAGTTGGAATATTTCAGTAGTGTTTTATCATGGTTAACCGTGCCAGAGTTACATTCTCTTTATTTTTCAAAGTTCATTTTGGAATTTCTTTCGTTGAAATGCAAGAGCTGGAATATTTCAGTAGTGTTTTGTCGTGGTTTACCTTGTCACAGTTACATTCTCTTGATTTTTCAAAGTTCATTTTGAATTTCGTTCGTGAAATGTAAGAGTTGGAATATTTCAGTAGTGTTTTGTCGTGGTTTACCTTGTCACAGATACATTCTCTTGATTTTTCAAAGTTTATTTTGAATTTATTTCATTGAAATGCAAGAGTTGGAATATTTCAGTAGTGTTTTGTCGTGGTTTACCTTGTCAAAATTACATTCTCTTGATTTTTAAAAGTTCATTTTGGATTTCTTTCATTGAAATGCAAGAGTTGGAATATTTCAGTAGTGTTTTGCCGTGATTTACGTTGTCACAGTTACATTCTCTTGATTTTTCATAGTTCATTTTTGAATTTCTGTGGTTGAAATGCAAGAGTTGGAATATTTCAGTAGTGTTTTGTTGTGGTTTATCTTGTCAAAGTTACATTCTCTTGATTTTTCAAAGTTCATTTAGATTTCTTTCATTGAAATGCAAGAGTTGGTATATTTTAGTAGTGTTTTGTCGTGGTTTACCTTGCCGCAGTTACATTTTCTTGATTTTTCAAAGTTCATTTTGAATTTCTTTCGTTGAAATGCAAGAGTTGGAATATTTCCGTAGTGTTTTGTCGTGGTTTACCTTCTCAAAGTTACATTCTCTTGATTTGTCAAAGTTCATTTTGAATTTCTTTCGGAAAAAAGCAAGAGTTGGTATATTTCAGTAGTGTTTTGTCGTGATTTACCTTGTCACAGTTACATTCTCTTGATTTTTCAAAGTTCATTTTGAATTTCTTTCGTTGAAATGCAAGAGTTGGAATATTTCAGTAGTGTTTATCGTGGTTTACCTTGTCAATGTTACATTCTCTTGATTTTTTTAAGTTCATTTTAGAATTTTTTCATTGAAATGCAAGAGTCGGAATATTTCAGTAGTGTTTTGTCGTGGTTTACCTTGCCACAGTTACATTCTCTTGATTTTTCAAAGTTCATTTTGAATTTTTTTCGTTGAAATGCAAGAGTAGGAATATTTCAGTAGTGTTTTGTCATGGTTTACCTTTTCACAGTTACATTTTCTTGATTTTTCAAAGTTTATTTTGAATTTCTTTCGTTGTAAAGCAAGAGTTGGAATATTTCAGTAGTGTTTTGTCGTGGTTTACCTTGTCAAACTTACATTCTATTGATTTTTCAAAGTTCATTTTGAATTTCTTTCGCTGAAATGCAAGAGTTGGAATATTTAATTAGTGTTTTGTTGTGGTTTACCTTGTCATAGTTACATTCTATTGATTTTTCAAAGTTCATTTTGAATTTCTTTCGTTGAAATGCAAGAGTTGGAATATTTCCGTATTGTTTTGTTATGGTTTACCTTGTCGAACTTACATTCTCTTGATTTTTCAAAGTTCATTTTGAATTTCTTTCGTTGAAATGCAAGAGTTGGTATATTTCAGTAGTGTTTTGTCGTGATTTACCTTGTCACAGTTACATTCTCTTGATTTTTCAAAGTTCATTTTTGAATTTCTTTCGTTGAAATGCAAGAGTTGGAATATTTCAGTAGTGTTTCGTCGTGGTTTACCTTTTCAATGTTACATTCTCTTGATTTTTCAAAGTTCATTTTAGATTTCTTTCATTGAAATGCATGAGTCGGAATATTTGAGTAGTGTTTTGTCGTGTTTTACCTTGTCACAGTTACATTCTCTTGATTTTTGAAAGTTCATTTTGGATTTCTTTCGTTGAAATGCAAGAGTTGGAATTTTTCAGTAGTGTTTTGTTATGGTTTACCTTGTCACACTTACATTCTCTAGATTTTTCTAAGTTCATTTTAGATTTTTTTCATTGAAATGCAAGAGTCGGAATATTTCAGTAGTGTTTTGTCGTGGTTTACCTTGCCACAGTTACATTCTCTTGATTTTTCAAAGTTCATTTTGAATTTCTTTCGTTGAAATGCAAGAGTTGGAATATTTCCGTAGTGTTTTGTCGTGGTTTACTTTGTCAAACTTACATTCTCTTGATTTTTCAAAGTTTATTTTGAATTTTTTTCGTTGAAATGCAAGATTTGGAATATTTCTGTAGTGTTTTGTCGTGGTTTACCTTGTCAACGTTACATTCTCTTGATTTTTCAAAGTTCATTTTGAATTTCTTTCGTTGAAATGCAAGAGTTGGAATATTTAATTAGTATTTTGTTGTGGTTTACCTTGTCATAGTTACATTCTATTGATTTTTCAAAGTTCATTTTGAATTTCTTTCGTTGAAATGCAAGAGTTGGAAATTTTCAGTAGTGTTTTGTTATGGTTTACCTTGTCAAAGTTACATTCTCTTGATTTTTAAAAGTTCATTTTGGATTTCTTTCATTGAAATGCAAGAGTTGGAATATTTCAGTAGTGTTTTGTCGTGGTTTACCTTGTCACAGTTACATTCTCTTGCTTTTTCAAAGTCCATTTTGAATTTCTTTCGTTGAAGTGCAAGAGTTGGAATAGTTCAGTAGTGTTTTGTTGTGGTTTACCTTGTCATAGTTACATTCTATTGATTTTTCAAAGTTCATTTTGAATTTCTTTCATTGAAATGCAAGAGTTGGAAAATTTCAGTAGTGTTTTATCGTGGTTTACCTTGTCACAGTTACATTCTCTAGATTTTTCAAAGTTTATTTTGGATTTCTTTCGTTGAACTGCAAGAGTTGGAAAATTTTCAGTATTGTTTTGTTATGTTTTACCGTGTCACAGTTACATTCTCTTGATTTTTCAAAGTTCATTTTGAATTTCTTTCGTTGAAATGCAAGAGTTGGTATATTTCAGTAGTGTTTTGTCGTGATTTACCTTGTCACAGTTACATTCTCTTGATTTTTCAAAGTTCATTTTTGAATTTCTTTCGTTGAAATGCAAGAGTTGGAATATTTCAGTAGTGTTTTGTCGTGGTTTACCTTGTCAATGTTACATTCACTTGATTTTTCAAAGTTCATTTTAGATTTCTTTCATTGAAATGCAAGAGTCGGAATATTTCAGTAGTGTTTTGTCGTGGTTTACCTTGTCACAGTTACATTCTCTTTATTTTTAAAAGTTCATTTTTGATTTCTTTCGTTGAAATGCAAGAGTTGGAATATTTCAGTGGGGTTTTGTTGTGGTTTACTTTGTCACAGTTACATTCTAATGATTTTTCAAAGTTCATTTTGAATTTCTTTCGTTGAAATGCAAGAGTTGGAATATTTCAGTAGTGTTTTTTTTGTGGTTTAGCTTCGCACTGTTACATTCTCTTGATTTTTCAAAGTTCATTTTGGATTTCTTTCGTTGAAATGCAAGAGTTGTAATATTTCAGTAGTGTTTTGTCGTGGTTTACCTTGTCACAGTTAAATTTCCTTGATTTTTCAAAGTTCATTTTGAATTTCATTCGTTGAAGTGCAAGAGTTGGAATATTTCAGTAGTGTCTTGTCGTGGTTTACCTTGTCACACATACAATCTCATGGTTTTTCAAAGTTCATTTTGATTTTCTTTCGTTGAAATGCAAGAGTTGGAATATTTCAGTAGTGTTTTGTCATGGTTTACCTTGTCAGAATTACATTCTCTTGATTTTTCAAAGTTCATTTTGAATTTCTGTCGTTGAAATGCAAGAGTTGGAATATTTCAGTAGTGTTTTGTCGTGGTTTACCTTGTCACAGTTACATTCTCTTGATTTTTCAAAGTTAATTTTGAATTTCTTTCTTTGAAATGCAAGAGTTGGATTATTTCATTAGTGTTTTGTTGTGGTTTAAATTGTCATAATTACATTATCTTGATTTTTCAAAGTTCATTTGAAATTTCTTTCGTTGAAATGCAAGAGTTGGAATATTTCAGTAGTGTTTTGTTGTGCTTTACCTTGTCATAGTTACATTCTATTGATTTTTCAAAGTTAATTTTGAATTTTTTTCATTGAAACGCAAGAGTTGGAAAATTTCAGTAGTGTTTTATCGTGATTTACCTTGTCACCGTTACAATCTCTAGATTTTTCAAAGTTCATTTTGGATTTCTTTCGTTGAAATGCAAGAGTTGGAATATTTCAGTAGTGTTTTGTTATGGTTTACCTTGTCAAAGTTACTTTCTCTTGCTTTTTCAAAGTTCATTTTTGAATTTCTTTAATTGAAATGCAAGAGTTGGAATAGTTCAGTAGTGTTTTATTGTGGTTTACCTTGTCATAGTTACATTCTATTGATTTTTCAAAGTTCATTTTGAATTTCTTTCGTTGAAATGCAAGAGTTGGAATATTTCAGTAGTGTTTTATCGTGGTTTACCTTGTCACAGTTACATTCTCTAGATTTTTCAAAGTTTATTTTGGATTTCTTTCGTTGAAATGCAAGAGTTGGAAAATTTCAGTATTGTTTTGTTATGGTTTACCTTGTCACACTTACATTCTTTTGATTTTTCAAAGTTCATTTTGGATTTCTTTCGTTGAAATACAAGAGAAGGAATATTTCAGTAGTGTTTTGTTGTGGTTTACCGTCTCACAGTTACATTCTCTTGATTTTTCAAAGTTCATTTTTGAATTTCTTTCGTTGAAATGCAAGAGTTGGAATATTTCAATAGTGTTTTGTCGTGGTTTACCGTGTCACAGTTAAATTCTCTTGATTTTTCAAAGTTCATTTTGAATTTCATTCGTTGAAATGCAAGAGTTGGAATATTTCAGTAGTGTATTGTCGTGGTTTACCTTGTCACAACTTACAATCTCATGATTTTTCAAAGTTCATTTTGAATTTCTTTCGTTGAAATGCAAGAGTTGGAATATTTCAGTAGTGTTTTGTCATGGTTTACCTTGTCAAACTTACATTCTCTTGATTTTTCAAAGTTTATTTTGAATTTCTTTCGTTGAAATGCAAGAGCTGGAATATTTCCGTAGTTTTTGTCGTGGTTTACCTTGTCAAACTTACATTCTCTTGATTTTTCAAAGTTTTTTTTGAATTTCTGTCGTTGAAATGCAAGAGTTGGAATATTTAAGTAGTGTTTTGTCGTGGTTTACCTTGTCGCACTTACATTCTCTTGATTTTTCAAAGTTCATTTTGGATTTCTTTCGTTGAAATGCAAGAGTTGGAATATTTCACTAGTGTTTTGTTATGGTTTACCTTGTCGAAGTTACATTCTCTTGCTTTTTCAAAGTTGATTTTTGAATTCTTTCGTTGAAATGCAAGAGTTTGAATATTTCAGTAGTGTTTTGTCGTAGTTAACCTTGTCACAGTTACATTCTCTTGATTTTTCAAAGTTTATTTTGGGTTTCTTTCGTTGAAATGCAAGAGTTGGAATATTTCAGTAGTGTTTTGTCGTGTTGTACCTGGTCACATTTACATTCTCTTGATTTTTCAAAGTTCATTTTGGATTTATTTCTTTGAAATGCAAGAGTTGGAATATTTCAGTAGTGTTTTGTCGTGGTTTACCTTGTCACAGTTACATTCTCTAGATTTTTCCAAGTTCATTTTGGATTTCTTTCATTGAAATGAAAGAGTTGGAATATTTCAGTAGTGTTTTGTCGTGGTTTACCTTGTTAAAGTTACATTCATTTGATTTTTCAAAGCTCATTTTGGATTTCTTTCGTTGAAATGCAAGAGTTGGAATATTTCAGTAGTGTTTTGTTATGGTTTACATTGTCACAGTTACATTCTATTGATTTTTCAATAGAATGTAACTATGACAAGGTAAACCACAACAAAACACTACTGAAATATTCCAACTCTTGAATTTCACAGTTACCTTGTCACAGTTACATTCTCTTGATTTTTCAAAGTTCATTTTGGATTTTTTTCGTTGAAATGCAAGAGTTGGAATATTTTATTAGTATTTTGTCGTGGTTTACCGTGTCACAGTTACATTCTCTTGATTTTCCAAAGTTCATTTTGGATTTTTTTCATTGAAATGCAAGAGTTGGAATATTTCAGTAGTGTTTTGTCGTAGTTTACCTTGTCACAGTTACATTCTCTTGATTTTTCAAAGTTTATTTTGGATTTCTTTCAATGAAATGCAAGATTTGGAATATATTAGTAGTGTTTTGTCTTGGTTTACCTTGTCACAGTTACATTCTCTTGATTTTTCAAAGTTCATTTTGGATTTCTTTCGTTGAAATGCATGGGTTGGAATAATTCAGTAGTGTTTCTTCGTGGTTTACCCTGTCACACTTTCATTTTCTTGATTTTTCAAAGTTCCTTTTGAATTTCTTTCATTGAAATGCAAGAGTTGTAATTTTTCAGTTGTGTTTTGTTGGGGTTTACCTTATCATAGTTACATTCTATTGATTTTTCAAAGTTCATTTTGAATTTCTTTCATTGAAATGCAAGAGTTGGAATATTTCAGTAGTGTTTTGTCGTGGTATACCTTTTCAAACTTAAATTCTCTTGATTTTTCAAAGTTGATTTTGGATTTCTTTAGAAGAAATTCAAGAGTTTGAATGTTTCAGTAGTGTTTTGTTGTGCTTTATCTTGTCAAACTTATATTCTCTTTATTTTTCAAAGTTAATTTTGGATTTATCTCGTTGAAATGAAAGAGTATTAATATTTCATTAGTTTTTTGTAGTGGTTTACATTGTCAAAGTTACATTTTATTGATTTTTCAAAGTTAATTTTTGGATTTCTTTCGTTGAAATGTGAGAGTTGGTCTATTTCAGTAGTGTTTTGTTATGGTTTACCTTGTAATACTTACATTCTCTTGATTTTTCAAAGTTCAGTTTGGATTTCTTTCGTTAAAAGGAACTTTGAAAAATCAATAGAATGTAACTATGACAAGGTAAACCACAACAAAACACTACTTAAATATTCCAACTATTGAATTTCAAAAAAAGAAATCCAAAATGAACTTTGAAAAGTTAAGAGAATCTAACTGTGACAAGGTAAACCACGACAAAACACTACTGAAATATTCCAGCTCTTGCATTTCAACGAAATAAATACAAAATGAACTTTGAAAAATCTAGAGAATGTAACTGTGACAAGATAAACCACGACAAAACACTACTGAAATATTCCAACTCTTGCATTTCAACAAAAGAAATTCAAAATGAACTGTGAAAAATCATGAGAATGTAAGTGTGACAAGGTAAACCACGACAAAACACTACTGAAATATTCCAACTCTTGCATTTCAACGAAAGAAATTCAAAATGAACTTTGAAAAATCAATAGAATGTAACTCTGACAAGATAAACCACAACAAAACACTACTGAAATATTCCAACTCTTGCATTTCAAAGAAAGAAATTCCAAGTGAACTTTGAAAAAGCAAGAGAATGTAACTCTGACAAGATAAACCACAACAAAACACTACTGAAATATTCCAACTCTTGCATTTCAACGAAAAAGAAATCCAAAACACGAGAAAACACTACTGAAATATTCCAACTCTTGCATTTCAACGAAAAAAAGCCAAAATGAACTTTGAAAAATCAAGAGAATGTAAGTGTGAAGCGGTAAACCACGACACAACACTACTGAAATATTCCCACTCTTGCATTTCAACGAAAGAAATTCAAAATGAACTTTGAAAAATCAAGAGAATGTAACTGTGACAAGGTAAACCATGACAAAACACTACTGAAATATTCCAACTCTTGAATTTCAATGAAAGAAAATCAAAATGAACTTTGAAAAATCATGAGATTGTAAGTGTGATAAGGTAAACCACGACAAAACACTACTGAAATATTCCAACTCTTGCATTTCAACGAATGAAATTCAAAATGAACTTTGAAAAATCAAGAGAATGTAATTGTGACACGGTAAACTACGACAAAACACTACTGAAATATTCCAAATCTTGCATTTCAACGAAAGAAATTCAAAATGAATTTTGAAAAGTCAAGAGAATGTAATTGTGACAA
Source organism: Artemia sp. Qi Xiang Cuo (assembly GCF_049724085.1). Taxonomy (NCBI): domain Eukaryota; kingdom Metazoa; phylum Arthropoda; class Branchiopoda; order Anostraca; family Artemiidae; genus Artemia; species Artemia sp. Qi Xiang Cuo. Next base: position 33,701,817 of record NC_142809.1, read on the forward strand.
GGTAAACCACGACAAAACACTACTGAAATATTCCAACTCTTGCATTTCAATGAAATAAATTCAAAATGAACTTTGAAAAATCATGAGATTGTAAGTGTGACAAGGTAAACCACAACAAAAAAATATTGAAATATTCCAACTCTTGCATTTAAACGAATGAAATTCAAAATGAACTTTGAAAAATCAAGAGAATGTAACTGTGACACGGTAAGCCACGACAAGACACTACTGAAATACTCCAACTCTTGCATTTCAACTAAAGAAATCTAAAATGAACTTTGAAAAATCAAGAGAATGTAACTGTGAAATGGTAAACCACAACAAAACACTACTGATATATTCCAACTCTTGCATTTCAACGAAAGGAATTCAAAATGAATTTTGAAAAATCAATAGAATGTAACTGTGACAAGGTAAACCACAAAAAAACACTACTGAATTATTCCAACTCTTGCATTTCAACGAAAAAAATCCAAAATGAACTTTGAAAAATCAACAGAATGTAAGTGTGACAAGGTAAACCATAATAAAACACTACTGAAATATTCCAACTCTTGCATTTCAACGAAAGAAATCCAAAATGAACTTTGAAAAATCAAGAGAATGTAACTGTGTCAAGGTAAACCACGACAAAACACTACTGAAGTATCCCGACTCTTGCATTTCAACGAAAGAAATCCAAAATGAACTTTGAAAAATCAAGAGAATGTAAGTGTAAAAAGGTAAACCACGACAAAACACTACTGAAATATTCCAACTCTTGCATTTCAACGACAGAAATTCAAAAATGAACTTTGAAAAAACAAGAGAATGTAACTATGACAAGGTAAACCCCAACAAAACACTAATGATGGGAGGGGGAGCCAAAAATTTGGGGGGGATGGGGTCCTTCTGTGTCTCAAATGCGCAAATAAAATATTCATGTTCCAAGTTCTGGGTTGAACTTGGAAACACCAACCCAGACATGCAAACAAATTGATTCAGAAAAATATTAAAAAAATGTGGGGGCCCGGGGGGCTTTTGGGCCCGAGGGGTCTTTGGGGGTTCTGGGGGCCTTTGGGGACCGGGGGTCTTGTGGGCCCGGGGGCCTTTTTTGGCCCTGGGGCCCTTGGGGGGCTCGGGGGGCCCCACTTTGAAACACCAACCCCGACATGCAAACAAATTGATTCAAAAAAGTATTAAAAAATGTGGGGGCCCGGGGGGCTTAGGGGACCTTTGGGATCTTTGGGGGCTCGGGGGGCCTTTTGGGGCCCGGGGGCCCTTTGAGGGCCTTTGGGGCCCGGGGGCCCTTTGGGGTTCGGGTAAAGGGGGCCCTTTGGGGTTGGGGTAGGGGGGCTCTTTGGGGTTGGGGTAGGGGATCTCACAACATTGTTCAAATGGAACTTGTGTATTATAACGACCACAGAGTTTCATCCCCAAATCATCTTCTAAATCATCTTCTAAAATCATCTTCTAAAATGTCTCAAACTGTTTCACCTAAATCGTCTTCTAAAATGTCTCAAACGGTTTCGCCCAAATAATCCCTAAACGTAATTTCTGCGTGTTCCATTTGTTTTGGCATCCCTGCGCTGTCACACTGGAAATTCCCATGAAACCATTTCCCTCGTTAATCTCTTCATCTCTTAGGTGTTCCTAGCTACACTATTATGGTTTAGATAGAATATCAATTTATCTCGCTCACTAAAGATCCGAGAAGACATATTTAAAAAATAGAATATCAATTTATATCTGCCACTAAAGATCAGAGAAGCCATATTTAAAAATGGAATTCCTATCTCTTTAGAGTCCCATATAATTCCTAGGAAACAAATGATGTCATTTCTAATTCCCCTTTCGTAGATCAATAATTCCCCTCGATTATGCAAATCAATTTCTCGGAAATTCTCTCCCCTCGATTATGCAAATCAAGTGACCTTGAAAGAGGTGTCATTGACCCGTTAGAATCATTAAACCATGAAAATACATCAAAGTGAGAAAAATCCCGTTTTTTCATTCTCAGTGACAAAAACCATAAAAACATGCATAAATTGTTTGTAATCAGTATCTATTGATAGCTTCCTACTCAGGTCAACTAGACGAGGTATGAAACTAAATTAAACACTACTATTTGTGTCCAGTTTTTTAAGAGGGTGTATGTTGTTAAAAATTGCTGAAAACTTTTCTCCAGCATACAAATAGCAGGCCAAACTATAAAGTCTTAAAAACGAAAAGAGTTAAAGTATTATTTTCTTTTTCTCTGAAAAGACTATGTCCATATAAAACGAACAGAAATTAATTAAAAAAACTTTTTTCACGAAATTAGTTTTTCAAAGATAAGTAAAGAACTCCATTAAACGAAAAATGAGTAAACATAAAATCAAATAATCTACCAAGCGTGAAATTACCACAAATCAACATCGATAAATAAGTGAAACCCAAAACGAACAAAAATTACAATAAATTACCGAGTCAAACTCAAAACGAGCAGAAATTAGCTTAATTTGGGTTCAAAACCCCTATGCCTTCCCAAGGCCAGAAGATAATTTGCACTTTACTGAAAAAAATACAAATGAATGTGCATCGTAAGTTTAATATACATATACTGATATTTAGTAATCAAAATGTTAATATTATTTGATTTATTAAAGTTATAAAAGTAAAAACGTTATATTTTTTTCAGTAAAGTGTAAATTATGTTCTGGCCTTGGGAAGGCATAGGGGTTTTGAGCCCAACTTATGTTAATTTCTGCTCGTTTTGAGTGTGACTCGGTTATTTATTGTAATTTCTGTTCGTTTTGAGTTTCATTTATTTATCGATGCTGATTTGTGGTAGTTCACGCTTAGCAGATAATTTGATTTTATTTTTGCTCATTTTTTGTTTAATGGAGTTATTTACTTTTCTTTGAAAAACTTATTTTGTGGAAAAAGTTTTTTTTAATTAATTAAGAGTCAAAAGTGATCGAGGGGCAACTAGCCCTCCCCCTCCCACGTCTTCTTTTCCCCAAATGTATCCTATTGAAATTTTGAGATAGTTATTTTGTTCAAAATAGTCCAAAGATCTTTTAACAAGATCTCCTGGGTTGAAACAACCCCCAGAGTTTGTAGTCAAGGGTTGAAAGCTATGCCCCGAGGGCAAATAAGGTCTTTATCAAAGGGGTTGTCGCATAAACTTTGGAGGAGGCTCATTTGGTGGAAAATTGATGGTTCTAGTTCCCTTTTAAGATTCAAAAGTGATTGAAGGGCAACTAGCCCCCCTTCCACGCCCTCTATTTTCTAAATGCATGCGATCGAAATTTTCATATAGCCATTTTGTTTATAATAGTCCAAACATCATACAACAATGCCTCCGGGGTTGACACAAACCCCGCAAACGTGGGGGGGGGCAAGGGTTTTATGTTATACGCCGGGGCATATAAGGTTTTTATTGAAGGGATGGTCGTATAAGCTTTGGAGTTGGCTTATTTGATTGGAATTTGAAAGATCTCTTGCCTTTTTAAAATTTTAAAGTAATCAAAAGGCAACTGGCTCTCCCACCTCTCCACGTCCTTTTTCTTACAAATGCATCCGATCGAAATTTTGAGACAGTCATTTTGTTTCAAATAGTCAAAAGGTCATATAACAATCCCTCCAGAGTCTACACCCCCCTCTAGGATCCGAGGGCAACGATCGTAAGTTTTGCCCCGGGGAATATAAGGGCTTTATTGAAAATGAAATGTATTAGTGCCCTTTTAAGAGTAAAAAGTGATCGGAGTGCAACCATCCCTCCACACGATTATCATTTCCTAAAACATCCAACTAAAATTTTGAGACAACTATTTTGTTCAGTATAGTTGAAAGGTCCAGTAAGTGTGTCTTCTGGGATGCCAACCCCCTCCCTTAGAACCCAGGGCAAGAGTTGAGGGGTTTGGCACGCTGCTACTGCTACTACTCCTACCATTACTGCTACTACTACTACCACTAAAATTACTGCTTCTACAGCAAATTCTATCAAGACTGAGGATATTGAAATGAATATCTAGGAAATGTTTAGGGGAAAGTTAAACTAAATCAAAACATACAATGTTTATGCAGATTGTCAAAAGAGCGTATAAGCACTATTTTTGGAACGGCTTACCGTGTCAGATAAAACTTCCGGAGCTTCATGAGGGAGATGTTTAACTGACCAAAAGGCAACATTTACATGCTACTACTGCTATTAATACTGCTGGTACTACTGTTACTACTCCTATTGCTAATATAGCACTATTGCTGCTACTACTGCTCCTACTATTACCGCTACTACTATGATACTAGTACTATTAAGATTAAGTGTATGTAGGTCAAAATTTGACAGAATATTGAAAGGACATCTGAACTACATCAAAACACGCTATGTGGATGTAGATTGTCTAAACGGCCTATTTCAAGAATGGGGATTTAGGTATTAAGTTGGAACTTTCAGAGAATGCTTATAAGGGAAGATCAATTGACCAAGAGGCAATATGTTAATACTGCTGGTACTACCGCTATCACTGTTAATACTATACTGCTACTATAATATACTATGCTGCTACTGTCACTACTGTTACAACTATGTCTAGGGGTATGAAGGTGAAATTCTCAGTGAATGTTAAGGGGGAGGGTGAATGGAATGGCAAAACGTCATCTGTGTACAGGTTGTTAGAACGACGTATCAACAATACTTCAGGAACGGTTTGGTATTTGGAGTTCAACATTTCAGGGCTTGTTGTGGAGGATGTTGAACCAATCAAAAGGCAATATGTGCATCCTAATGCTGTTGCTTCCACTCATACTACTGTAGCTTCTACTGCTACTACTATTACTAACTATTACTACTGGTAATACTGCTACAGCTACTAAAGCTAAGGTGGAAAATTTAGGGAATATTGAAACAGTATTGAACTAAGTCAAAACGCATTATGCGCTTACAGGTTGTCAAGAGAACATTACATCAATGCTTCATGAACGGTTTATGGTATTAAGCTAAAACTTCAAGCTTGTGTTGGGGGGGGGATGTCCAAATATGGAAGACAACTGGACTCGATCCAGAACAACACCTCCATATCCATAATCCAAACCTAGATCTAAAAATACCCTATGACGATAAATCTACTCATGTAAGAAACAAAATCTAAAAACAGCCTGTGACGCTGGGTGCACATCAAATAGTTTGTTCAGGAATTTCCCATAGTTTTAGTGCATGAACATTGGCTTACTTTATAGGAAGGAATATAATACAGCGCCGCCATTTAAAATAGTAATTTCAAGTGTATAAGTAAAGTGTACATTGAGTCTACTTTATCAGTTCTGTTTCAATTACTGATTGGACAATAACCAGTTGACATTATGGAGAATCAAGATGTTGTTAACCAATTCTTTGATGTAAGTTTATTTTATATAATTAAATAATCAATTAAGATATTTTGGTACTGGTGCATTATACAGACACTTTTAAAAAGCCAAGTTTGATTAATGCTAATGAAATAAAATAAGATGAATATATTATAGTTTATAAACAAATTTCGGCTATATATATGTACATTAGGGGGTGGGGGATAAAGCATAGCATATATTAAATACGTAACCTAACCTAGGTACCTTTTCCCCCCCTTAAAACTAAAAAAATAATCGTTTAAATGTTGTAATTCATTGACAAACCACGACTTTGCAGTCATTTATGTATGACGGTCTTTTGAGAATAGCCTGTTTGATATTACCGGAACAAGTGGTTTTTTGGCTTTGCATCCAGCCAAATACGTTTTGAATTAACTTAAATGCGCTTGATCTAATTAAATATGTCATAAAAAATCTATCAGTGCTAGTGAATTATCTATGGAGGATAGATTTGTAGGAAAGAGAGTCGGGTTATATTCTAAATTGGACTATTAAGACAAATTATTGAGTCGAATGGAGGGTTATGCCTCTTTCGGTACTAGTGAATTATCTGTGGAGGGCTAGATTTGTAGGAAAAAGAGTCGAATCCATCCAAATATACTTCTAGCTAATTTAAAGGCCTTTACGTAAACCTTTACAATTTGAGCAACACCATTGCATATTTGATCTTTTTATTTCAAGCATCATAGTATATCGAATAAAATATTTGGTATTTTGAATAAAGCATTTGTTTATTTCATGAAACAATACAGTTTGACCAGCACAATTGCATAGGGCTAATATGATCCTGGGTTTCCAAAACAGATAAAGATTATCAAGATAATAGTTTCATGGGGGATATTGGACAAAACGAGAACACACTATGTACATTAAGATTGTCAATATTGTGTAACATCAACACATAAGTGTTGCATTCCGCTATGCTTGTGCTTAATTCCCTGCTTGTGCCTATACCATGCTTGCGCTTACTTAATGCTTGTGCTGTTCTTAGATGTTGCTTTTATTTTGTAGGTAGCCTGGGTCAATAAACCTTTATACTAGAGAAGTATTACATGGTGTCAGAAGTGGGATCTCATGGATGTACTACAGTCATCAATCAACTGGGAACAGAATTTTTGACTGGCAGGGCGAACCTCTGCCCGTTTATTTTCTCGTTAGAAATACCTTGGGATCTTGTCGGATCATTGTAAGTGTCTGTATCTTATTATATATTATTGTAGTTTCTGGGACTTGTGGTCGACTTGGGACAGTCAGACCCATTAGAAGATTCATGTCTGTAATTATTATTTGTACATTAAGTAAAAGTATTGTATTGTAGATAACATTTCCACAATATACCTTTAACTCCACACACCTACCCGTTTAGTCAATCTCTTTATTCTTTTCATAGCCTAAGCCATACTACCAAAATTTAATTAACTTAGGGCCAGAGTTGATCTCCCCTGTAAAGGGAGAATAAAGGCATCTACGACTACAACCCCCAAATACCATAAAATACACTTCACAACAACTTCACAACATTAATCTTTTTCCTTACAGATACGAAATAAATAATATACTATAGGGAACGTCATTTGAAACTCTGACGCTTCTCGTCGTCACCCGTGAAGAAAAAAAAATGCCATTAGCTGAAGATTGGATAATTATACTGAAGTTTTAACAGCTTGAAACTACGTGAAATGAAGTTTTATTCTAGCGCTAATTTAACAGTTATACCTATTCAATGGGTGTTAGTAATTGCTGGTTGTACCATTTGAAGAATTTATTTAAGATGAATTTAAAAAATATTTTGACAAATAAGCTTTTCAAAAAAAGTAAAGAGCTCTATTAAACCAAAAACGAGCAGAAAACAAGTCAAATAATATTCCAAGCGTAAAAATACCACAAATCACCATCAATAAATAAATGAAATCCAAAACGAACAGAAATTAGAAAAAATAACCAAGTCAAATTCACAACTAGCAGAAATTCACATGCGTAGGACTGACATCCCCCAAACCTTCTGAAGACCAGAACATAATTTGCACTTTACAGTTTAAATGTTTCCACATTTTTAAACTTTAATAAGTAAAAAATTATTAACACTTTGAGGAATAAATACCAGTACGTCTAAAAAAATATGTCAACCCACGTTCATTTGTTTGTTTTTTTTTAAGTTTTTTTTCAGTAAAGTACAAATTATTTTAATTAATTTCTGTTTGTTTTTATTGACATAGTTTTTTTCATAGAAAAAAGAAATGATATTTTAATTTTTTTTCTGTTTCTTTTTTACAAGAATCCATAGTTTGACTTTCTACTTGTATATTGGAGAAACTAAAAAAAAAAAAAAAAATTTAACAACATACACCCTTTTTAAAATCTGGACAAAAATAGTATTTTTAAATTTAGTTTTATAACTCCTCAAGTTGAACTGAAAAATATAACTTAATATCATTCCCAAAACATTGTATCTATGCTCTTTGACAAAATTAAAGCATAATGGACAAATTACATAATTGTGGGGGATTGACAAGCCCCATATCCCTAGAAAAATAGTTTCTGGACCATTCAAAATTCTGAACAAAATGTACATCTCAAAATTTTTGATTGGATGTGTTTGGAAATTTGCTCTACAATTGGTTTTTACTCTTATAAGAGTGACTAGAAGTTTCAATTTCCAATCGGATTTGCTCCTTTAAAAGTTTCTAAGATATTACTATCTGTGATATTGCTGCGCTGCCTAAGTAGTATAAGAGGTGCCAGTCCAGGGGAGCTGAACTCCCCTGTGTTGTTTCTATGCAAATCAGGTCTAGACAAAACTCCAAGGTGGCTGAAACCCCCTGCAACGCTTTTCTATTAAAACCCAAAGAGAATTCCCCCCCCCACAAAATATGCTATATATAGAGCGGGTAGAGACATTTCCCTATCAGTCTCTTTCAAAAAGTTGACAAGTACATAAGCATCTTAAACAATGGATTAATTAAAAAAAACATTTTCCACAAAATAAGTTTTTCAAAGAAAAGTAAAGAACTCCATTAAACAAAAAATGAGCAAAAATAAAATTAAATAATCTACCAATGAAACTAGCACATTAAATAATGAAACTAGCACAAATCAGCATCGATAAATAAATGAAACCCAAAACGAGCAGAAATCACAATAAATAACCGAGTCACACTCAAAACGAGCACAAATTAACATAAACTGGGCTCAAAACCCCCATGCCTTCCTAAGGCCAGAACATAATTTTCACTTAACTGAAAAAAATATAATGTTTTTACTTTTTTACTTTAATAAATCCAATAATATTAAAATTTTGATTACTAAATATCAGTAAATGCATATTAAACTGACAATGCACATTCATTTGTGATATTTTCAGTAAAGCGCAGATTATGTTCTGGCCTTGGGAAGGCGTAGAGGTTTTGAGCCAAACTTATGTTAATTTCTGCTCGTTTTGAGTTTGACTCGGTTATTTATTGTAATTTCTGCTCGTTTTGGGTTTCATTTATTTATCGATGCTGATTTGTGGTAGTGTCACGCTTGGTTGATTTTTTTATTTTATTTTTACTCCTTTTTGTTTATTAGGACTTCGCACCTTTTTGTGAAACATCTTTTTTGGGGAAAAAGTTTTTTTAATGAATTTCTGTTCGGTTTATTTTGACACAATATTTTCAGGGAAAAAGAAAATAACGCGTTAAATCTTTCCTTGTTTTTTAGAATTTATAGTTTGGCCTGCTATTTGTATGCTGGAGGAACATTTTCAGCAATTTTTAACAACATACACACTCTTAAAAATCCAGACACAAATAGTAGTGTTTAATTTAGTTTCATACCTCCTCTAGTTGACCTGAAATGGAAAACTTGATACCATTCACAAAAAAATTTGTTTACTTTCTTTGATAGCTTGGACACACTTACGCTATTTTGATTTGGTTAAATTTTAAGAGCAGAAGTAGCCCCGAAAGTTTGAACATATTACCCTCAGACGTTCTTGGGATAATGCTGAAATGCCTTATTGGGAATTAGCATTATCACAGTGCATTTTGATTTAATCTTAAGGCAAAATTTAATTTTTAAACATAAAGTCAAAGGGGTGGGTGGGCATGGGAGGGGGATTAGTTTCCCACCAAACAGTTTCGACGATTAAAAAGGGCATCAGCTCTTTCTATTTTCAATCGAATGAGCCCTTTTCGAAGTTCCTTTGACAACTCCTTTGATACAAAGTGCCCTGGTCTAAATAACAACAACAACAAAAAAATAATACATTATATCCGCGTCGATCTTTACTATAAAAATGTCAAGCCTTCCAATTACTTTCAACTATTAAAAAGGGCACTAGGCCTTTAGAATTCCAATAAAATGAGCCTTTTTCGAGTTTCTACGACAACACTTCCTATAAACACCTTATATAGCCCCAGGGCATAAATTACAACTTTTACCCTAAGGGCTGTGAGGGTGGTTGTCATCTTCTAAGACCTAATATCCAGAACTTTTAGCTACGTTACACAAAATGGCTATCTCAAAATTTTGATTGGATGTGTCCGGGAAAATGGTGGGCGTGAGAGTGGCGTTAGTCTTTCTCTAATCACTTTCAACTATTAAAAAAGGCACTAGCCCTTTCAATTACCAATCAAATGAGCCCTTTTGAAGTTTCTATGACAACACTCTCAATAAAAACCTTATATGCCCCCAAGGAATAACTTTAAACCCTCACCCTGAGGGCTGGGTTGGGGGGGGGGGGGGTGTCATCCGCAGAGACCCAATTTCGAGAACTTTCAAACACGTTGAACACAATGACTATCTGAAAATTTTGAATGGATGTATTTGTGGGAAGGGTAGGCATGAGAGAGGGGTTAGTTACCGTCCAATCGCTTTCAACTATTAAAAAGGGCAATATCCCTCTCAATTTCCAATGGAATGAGCCCCTTTTGAAGTTTTTACGACAACTCTATCATTAAAAACCTTATATGCCCCATGGGCATAACTTACAACCTTTGCCCTGGGGACGGGTTTGTCATCCTTAAATGCATAATTTCCAGAACTTTCAACTACGTTGAGCAAAATGGCTATCTCTAAGCTTTGATTGAATGTGTTTGGGGAAAGGGAGGGCATGAGAGGGGGTTTAATTACTCTCCACTCACTTTCAACTATTAAAAAGGGCCATTTTAATTTCCAATCAAATGAGCCCCTTTTGAAATTTCTACAACAAATTTCTATATAAACCTTATATGCCCCCAGGGCACAAATTACAACCCTTACACTGAAAGCGCTGATGGGGTTTTTATCCTAAAAGACCTAATTTCCAGAACTTTCGCCTAAGTTTAACAAAATGGATATCTAAAAATTTTAATTGGATATGTTTGGGGAAATGATGGGCGTGAGAGGGGGGTTAGTTGCCCATTTCAATAAAAACCTTATATGCCTCCAGGGCTCAACTTATAACCCTTGCCCTAAAGTCTACGGGGAGAGTGTCCTGCTCGAAGGTATAATTTCCTGAACTTTAAACTTCGTGGAAGAAAATGGCTATCAAAAAATTTTGATCCGATATGTTTGGGGAAATGGTAGGCGTAGAAGGGGTGTTTGTTGCCTTCCAATCACTTTCGACTATTAAAAATGGCACTAGCCATTTCAATTTCCAATCAAATGAGTCATTTTTGAAGTTTCTACGACGACACGTTCAGTAAAAGCCTTATATGCCCCCAGGGCATAACTTACAACTGTAGAGAGGGGGGTGCTACTCCTGAACGAACCACGTGGTTTATGGTCCTTATTTGGGCATAGAGTCCCTAGGGGAAATGGATTTCTGAGAAATTGATTGCGTAATCAAAGTGTGTCAATGACCTAAATTTCCAAGGTCGATGTTGTTGTTGTTGTTGTTTTGGCCATATGCATAGAGTCATTAGGGAGAACACGTGGTTAATTAAAAGAGATTGGGAATTTGGAACACCTGTGTTGTCAGTCATTAATCAAATTGTTTCCGGGCAAAGTTTAATAATGTCTGACAGGTACTGTCAATCATTAATCAAATTGTTTCCAGGCGAAGTTTAATAATGTCTGACAGGTAATGTCAAGATTGATTGATATGTCACGAAAGGGGAATTAATTTATTGTTTCTAAGGGGAATTATTGATTCAAGAAATGGGGAATTAATTTGTTGTTTCTAAGGGGAATTATTGATTCACGAAAGGGGAATTAATTTGATGTTTCTAAGGGGAAGGTGGGGAAGAGATATATTGATTGCGTAATCGAAGGGAGAGAATTCCCGAGAAATTGATAACATAATCGGTAGAACCCTATAAGGAGCTCGTGACGGGAATCCATTTATGGGCATAGAATGACGTAATCAACTATGACAAGTGGATTTCTGAGAAATTGATTACATAATCGGTAGAACCCTATCAGAAGGTCATGACGGGAATTCATTTGTGGGCATAGAATGACGTAATCGACTAAGACAAGCAAGTTACTTTGTTAATGTCCCTCCTAAACCAATTTTCCAACTTGAAGTACTTATCTTTTTCACTCACAACTATACTTTACAGCCTTTTGGATACCTCAACACCAAGAAATAATTTTCAAAGACCGTTTCAGAGCAAGTTACTTTCTTAATGTTCCTCCTAAACCCATTTTGCAACTTGAAGTACTTATCTTTTTCACCCACAACTATACTTTACAGCTTTTTGGGTGTCCCAACCCCAAGCAATACTTTTCAAAGACCATTTCAGAACCAGTTCCTCTCTTAATGTCCCTTCTAAACTCATTTTACAAGTTGAAGTTCCCATCCTTTTCACCCGCAACTTTACTTTACAGCTTTTTGAATGCCCCAACTCCAAGCAATACTTTTCAAAAGGCATTTCAGAACAAGTTATTTTCTTAATGTCCCTTTTAAACCTATTTTCCAACTTGAAGTACCCATCCTTCTCACCCACAACTTTACTTTACAGCTTTTGAATGCCCCAACACCAAGAAATACTTTTCAAAAGGCATTTCAGAACAAGTTCTTTTCTTAATATCCCTCCCAAACCCATTTTACAATTTGAAGTACCCATACTTTTCAACCACAACTTTACTTTACAGCTTTTGAATGCTTCAACACCAAGCAATACTTTTCAAATGGCATTTCAGAACAAGTTATTTTCTTAATGTCCATTCTAAACATATTTTACAAGTTGAAGTTCCCATCCTTCTTACACACAATTTTACTTTACAGCTTTTTGAATGCCCCAACTCCAAGAAATACTTTTCAAAAGGCATTTCAGAACCAGTTCCTTTCTTAATGTCCCTTCCAAACCCATTTTACAAGTTGAAGTATCCATACTTTTAGCTTAGAGTTTTAGTTTGGTTTAGTTTTAGTTAAAAGTTTGGAGTGTTTAGCTTAGAGTCTTAGCTTAGAGTTTTTGTTAGAGTTCTAGTTTAGTTTAGTTTTAGTTAATAGTTTATAGTTTTTAGCTTAGAGTCTTAGCTTAGAGTTTTATTAAGAGTTCTAGTTTAGTTTAGTTAAGTTACAGTTAATAATTTATAGTTTTATCTTAGAGTCTTAGATTAGAATTTTAATTAAATTTATAGTTTTGTTAAGTTTTAGTTAATAGTTTATATTTTTAGCTTAGAGTCTTATCTTAGATTTTTTGTTAGAGTTCTAGTTTAGTTTTAGTTAAGAGTTTAGAGTTTTTAGCTTAGAGTCTTAGCTTAGAGTTTTAATTAGAGTTGAAGTTTAGTTTAGTTACAGCTAAGAGTTTCGAGTTTTAGCTTGGAGTCATACCTTAGAGTTTTACTTAAAGTTTTAGTTTGGCTAAGTTTTAGTTAAGAGTTTCGAGTTTTAGCTTAGAGTCTTAACTTAGACTTTTTTTTGTTAAAGTTCTAGTTTAGTTTAATTTTAGTTAAGAGTTTGATGTTTTACCTTTGAGTTTCAGTTAGAGTTCTAGTTTAGTTTAGTTAAGAGTTGGTGTTTTAGCTTAGAGTCTTAGCATAGAGTTTTTGTTAGAGTTCTAGTTTAGTTTAGTTTTAGTTAAGAGTTTAGAGTTTTTAGCTTAGAGTCTTAGCTTAGTTTTATTTAGAGTTCTAGTTTAATTTAGTTTTAGTTAAGAGTTTAGAGTTTTACCATAGAGTCTTAGCTTAGAGTTTTAGTTAGAGTTAAAAGTTTACTTTAGTTACAGTTAAGAATTTAGATTTTTAGCTTAGAGTCATAGCTTAGAGTTTTACTTAAAGTAATAGTTTGGTTAAGTTTTTTGTTAAGAATTTAGATTTTTAGCTGAGTCTTAGCTTAGAGTTTTTGTTAGAGTTCTAGTTTAGTTTTAGTTAAGAGTATAGAGTTTTACCTTAGAGTCTTAGCTTAGAGTTTTTTTTAGAGTTCTAGTTTAGTTTAATTTTAGTTAAGAATTTGATGTTTTACCTTTGAGTTTCAGTTAGAGTTCTAGTTTAGTTTACTTTTAGTTAAGAGTTTAGTGTTTTACCATAGACTCATAGCTTAGAGTTTTAGTTAGAGTTTTAGTTTAGTTCAGTTTTAGTTAAGAGTTTAGAATTTTAGCTTAGAGTCTTAGCTTAGAGTTTTTGTTAGAGTTCTAGTTTATTTTAGTTTTAGTTAAGAGTTTAGAGTTTTTAGCTTAGAGTCTTAGCTTAGAGTTTTTGTTGAAGTTCTAGTTTAGTTTAGTTTAGTTTTAGTTAATAGTTTAGAGTCTTAGCTTAGAGTTTTTGTTAGATTTTAAGTTTAGTTTAGTAATAGTTAAGAGTTTAGAGATTTTTGCTTAGAATCTTAGCTTAGAGTTTTTGTTAGATTTGAAGTTTAGTTTAGTAATAGTTAATAGTTTATAGTTTTAGCTTAGAGTCTTAGATTAGAGTTATAGTTAGAGTTAAAGTTTAGTTTAGTTAAAGTTAATAATTTAGAGTTTTAGCTTAGTGTCATAGCTTAGATTTTTACTTAAAGTTTTATTTTGGTTAAGTTTTAGTTAAGTGTTTAG